>NW_025222452.1:4774710-4777235 GCF_014066325.1 Apis laboriosa
TATTATTATTATTATTATTATTATTATTATTATTATTATTATTTTCGTTTAAATTAATCAATCACCAATTTTTTTTATTTTATATAAAATATATTTTAACAATAACATCACTTCTCAAAGAAATGATCATTACATTGCACGTCAATTAAAATATTAATATATACAAATGTATAAAAGTAAAATGATACATGAAAAAGATATTGATGAAATAAAATAATACAATTGGTCACAAAAATATCTGACTGATTGGTATAAAATTACGTGTCACGACAAAGAGAACTCGAAATTTACTTTTTTTATTTATTTTTTTTTTTTTTTTTTTTTTTAATAAATATATACTGAACGGTATTATAGGAAAGGAAATATAATGGTGCGGTATACAAATAGAAATAGTCGGTCGAATATTCTTTGCAGCCAAGTGTATAATGGTATACATAACTAAAAATGAATTATATACATATACAATTATTTCCAAAATTTTATAATACATCAATCAACGTGAATCAACAATACGAGATCATTTTGTCACATTTTTTTTTTTTTTTTTTTTGGAGATCATTCTATGTTTAATTTACACTGATCAATTAATTGCGAACCGATGAATCCTTTTTAATCAACTAATGACTAGTAAGTACTTTGATCTTCAAAGACAGGTGATAATAAGTTTTTGAAGTGAATATTTAGTTCTCCTCTCCCTCCCCTTCCTATTTTCATAAATAGAAAAAGTGATCTCGTAAAATTTTCAAAAATTAACTATGGTAAAATCACACTTTTTTTTTTCTTTTTTTTTCTTTTTTTTTTTTTTTATATATATTATATATATATATATAATAATAATATATATATATATATATATTAGTCAATAATATTATCGTTTTGTTGGTTTGAGAAAGAATGTGGCGTGGGCGATGTATGTAGAATAGAAGAAAGAAAATGAATGTAGTGATCAATATCTTGGAAGATACGATTCTCAGTCTTGAAAGCTGTCATAATCACAATATTAAGGATCGTTCGTTTGTTCGTTCGTTCGTTCATTATTGTTTAGCGGTCGAACAATTTTTTTTTTTCGTCTTCTGATTCGCTTTCGAAGCTCTCGTCGTTTTCCTCACCAATTTACAATTTTTCTTCCCTTTTTTCTTCGGAGGAGCTTTTGAAACTTTTCGAACGGAATTTTTCGCGGAATTCTTCTTTATTAATGACAATTCCGCGGAAATACGACGCATGGTGAACCGTTTAGGTCGGCGGGTACAGGAACGCTTCAGTTTTCTTCCGGCTTCGGTCCGTTTCCACACGTAATAAAACTCTACGATGTCCTCCTGTAAATCACAAATTTTTCTTTTCTTTTCTTTTCTCTTCAAATTTTTCACGATTAAATAATGAATATAAGTGAAAGTATATGTAAGGGGAAAGAATGTGGGAGAAGATGGATGAATTTTCGTGAGAAGAAAATGAATCTATGATATTATAGAATTCGATCGAGTATCGAATAAATTTGGAATAATTTGAGACGAGAAAATTAATGAAATTGAAATAAAGGAAAGGGAAAAGGAAAGTGAAAAAGGAGGAAATATTTAAGATATATAAATATAACATACCACATTTTTGTGCGGAAGCAGTTTCCTCTGAATTATACCAAAATTTGACCAATAAGTTAAAAAGCCTTTCTCGAAAATTTTCTGCAACATCAAATGCAATAGCAAATATAATTAAAATGTCGATTCGATTTAGTAAAAAAAAGAAAAAAGAAAATAAGCTATTCTAAAATTATTCGTTGAAAATTTTTAATTCAAGATCGTTTCATAATCCATCATCGATTAAAATCAATTAAATTTGTTATAAAGAAAGGAATTAATTATTATTAAACTTACAATATCTTCGGGGCTCCATTTTTCCACCAATTTTCGAGGTAATTCTTTGTTGAGTAATTTTTTTAATGCTACTTCTGGCAAGTATTCAGAATGAAAAAGAACGTCCGTAATATATTGTTCCGCAAATCCTGAACATGCGTTTTCCATGGCTTCCTCGTTAGAAACACCCTGCTTCTCTTGCACAAAAGTCAAGACAGACCGTGCCATAACATTATAATCGGGAAACCACTTATCGACATCTTCGCTCGGGCTCCACAACTTCTCCTCCGGAAAATCACGATATTCTTTCTCCAAATCAGTTGGCTCCCGATATTCCGGGATATCTGCCGTTTCATACGTCTGAAAATTTAAGACATTAGAAAATCTTTGATTCATGACGATTTAATTT
Organism: Apis laboriosa; assembly: GCF_014066325.1. Lineage (NCBI taxonomy): Eukaryota > Metazoa > Arthropoda > Insecta > Hymenoptera > Apidae > Apis > Apis laboriosa. Next base: position 4,776,967 of record NW_025222452.1, read on the forward strand.
TAAACGGTCTTCCACGTGAAAAAAGCATAATGAATAATTAACGGATGATCATCCGGCACTGTTCCAACAATAAGTGTATAAATATATTCAGAGTTTTTCCTTTTAAATATATTTATATTAATAACGTGAAATTTTCGGCATATTTTTAATATAATATTTTATCGATACTTTTCAACAAAAGAAAAATCAAACAAATTCACTTGTATTTACAAGGGATACGTTAAGATTAGATAGGATGTATCAGATTTATAAATTTTTTTTTTTTTTTT
>NW_025222452.1:4777357-5017270 GCF_014066325.1 Apis laboriosa
ATATACATACATATATAAAATCTACCTAATGCACATTTTGATTATATTTTGTTATATTATTATCTTTTATTTCTTCGTATTATATTTTTTTTTATTATATGTTTAAATATGCGAGAGAGATCACCGCTCTCAGATCATTCTGCATCCGGTATCGAACAATCAAAGTTCACGAAAATATATAATTCGATCGACGATAGTTTCTTTCCCGGTATTACAATTTTCCAATGAAAATTAGAGAAGAGATAAAGATAGAGAAAGATCACGCCCGAACGTGATACGCAAGATACGCTCGACTTCACGAGAACAAGTTCACGAAAACATTTATCTATCGATTGATCCGCGAAATCTCTGAACGCAAATTTGAACCAACCATCAAGATCAAATATCACGTATAAGTAGCGAGATATTAAGTGAAGAAAATAGAGTACGAACCTTCTCCTTAGGTTTTTGTTCGGCGATCTTCCTCTTTCCCATCACGTAGGTTTGATATCTTGACACTTCAGTTACTCTGAATATCTGATGCACGCTTCAATTTTCACTGCCGATGTTTATCCTAACACTTGCCGCACAAGAATGATCCGTGTTGTCTCAACTCAACTACTATCTATCATAAAATAGAGTTGTCTCTCCACTACCTGCCGTGAGGATAAAGGACCTCTTGGTAGGAAGGTATGAAAATGAGCCCGTGCCTGCCCAATTCTGCCCATCCTTTTTCGCATAATTGTCCCATTTAGCCAATCGAGGGAAAGAAAAATGGAAACTCCCACTTTCTCAGTGACAAATCTAAGAGTTACTCGTCCGACGTTTCGTTTCTTCCTCCACCTTTCCGAGATCCATTGGTTGGAACAAATAATTGAACGTTCCAATATGAAACGAATCTCGTCCGCTTTCAAGACAATTCGTATCGATTAATAGGTATCAATATTATTATTATTATTATTATTATTATTATTATCATCTAACGATATTAATAACGATCTAACCTTCTATTAATAATCATAGATCGCATTACAAATAAAATGTATCGCGAGATTGTAGAAAGAAATTGTATTTTCTTTTTCCTTTCTTTTCTTTTTTTTTTTCTATTTATTTATTCAAAATCATTTCAACCATTTCGATCATCATTAATACGATAACAACGTGTACATTCGTAGAATCGCAAAGAAGAGATTGTGAAAAACGCAAACCGTAAAAACGTAAAAATTATTTGAGGGATATATACATACATATATATATATATATATATATATATATATATATATATACATACATACATATATACATATATATACTTACGATTTCTTGAAAAATGGACGAAGCATTGAGAACTTTAAAACGGTCACGTATTCTCAATGGGAAAGTTATCTCGATGAAACGATGGAGATCGCGATTACGTCTTCCCGGAGCGAAGGCAATAGATTAAAACATCGTGCTTGTATATTATAGAAATTAATCAATTCGAACGTGGAATTTGAAAGCGTGCGTGCAATTTCACGGTACACATCGGGCTGATCCCAGAAGAAAACTGAACGAAACTACGGAGAGCTACAACGAGAGACACCGTGTCAATTCGTGAGATAAGATAAGCACGGAGGATACATCCACAACGTCAGGGTATTTTCTGAAATTTTCTTATACGAGATGTTTATTACGCTCATTATATTCGAATTAAATCGATAATATATTTATTTTTCGAGATGTTATATACGAATCGGAATCTGAAAACTTCTCCTTTTCACTTCAAGTTCAATTTCACTTTCATTTTCTAATATTATTTTGATATGTTCGGTAATTAAAGAGAGACAAAGAAAATTTCATTTCGCAATGATTTATGCAAATATTTTTATTTCTTTTTCCGTAAAAAGATTCTTTTTCGAAATCGAATCGTTCTCGCAAAGATTTTTCTTCGCTTCGAGAGAAATCTTTGATCGGTAAGTAACAGTATCGTAGTAGCATTTATATAGAGTATCCGAAGCAAGCACGATCGATCTAGAAAATGATTAAAAACGGAAATGATTCGTTCGAAGAAAAAATACCGAGATGGAACATTTTCAAAGATGCGATTTTCAATTTCATTGCTGATCTACGATTTTGTATGTGATGTTTTCTTCCCTTTCTATTTATCCCTATTTATCCCCTTTTCAAAACGGTTCTACATGGTTCTATGAATCATCTTATTTGCCACTTGAGTTTCTGCCAATCTAGTGACGTCATCAAACGAAAATATTTCTAAAACTGTATTCTAACAATTATTAAAATTTTTACATTTCTTATTTGTATCTTATTTTTTTTACAAATTTTCTAGCTTCTAGTTATTCACTATTTCTTATTGTCCAATATTTGTTTCAATAATAAATATTTCAACGGATTATTTTTCTTTCCTGGTATTTTTCATAATAATGTTCGGACTTAAAGTAATAAAACCATAATATATAGATGTCAATTATTGTGCTCAGGTAAAGAAAGGTTCATGGTACCTTTATATATATATATATATATGTAGAGCCAACGCAGCAATTTAACTTAAAATGTATAGAATGTATAGAAGATATATAGCTCCATAACCATTTACAATAACAATTCACACTTTTAATATTTAAATTGATATTTAATCTCGTTTATCAAAGGAGTTAATACTGAAGTAGCATGATTAGAAGATTTAACATTTGGCATTATTTGATGATTTTATTGAAATCAATTAACATTTCGATTCAATTGCAAAGATGAAATAGGAATGTTTTTTCAAGGGAATAGAATTGTTTTAAAACTTACAGATATAACCGTGTATTTATAATCGTTTATACAAGACGTATATCCTCGTGATACCTAACAGATCGATTTTAGTGAATTTAATTTTTTAGTGTAATAAACGGATAATAAAGTGCTTGAAGCATGACTTCATTTTTTTATACACTACATTCACGTATATAATAATAATAATATAAATTATAAATTACAAGAAAAAAAGAATTTCTTTTTTTTTTAATTTCTCAACTCGAATGAGAGGAATCTTGTTGATCGAACGAAATCATATTATGACAATTACATTGCACAGCCATTGATTAATAAATAGAGTTTGTATAAATTTGAAATGAAAACAAGAAATCTCTATTTGAAATATAACGCAGAAAATGAAATCATTTATCATCTTAACTAATATAGGCGAAAAGAATGAACAAAAAAACACTTGGAAGTTCAACAATCATATTATATATTACTTGTCAAACTCGCATCAATATCGAATCAATATAATGTCTTATTGATATTTCCTTAAAGCTAGTAAAATGAATAGACGAGCCACGATCCATTCAACTGGATCGGCGAAATGGTAAAAGATAATGTCCGTAACCCATAGAGGTAGGGTAACGAATAAAATTACAACGCTTTTAATTGTATTGTTCAACAAATGCAAACCATTACTCTCTGTGTGAGTCGACGTAATTATATGATACAGATTAAATGGGAGTCGAACGTCGAAAATCCGTCCAAAGTTTGCGATCAAAACGTACACCCGTTCATTTGTACAAAGTAGAATGTTGTATTTTATTTATCGGCAAGAATACTATCGCTAACAATATGCAAAAAAAAAAAAAAAAAAAAAAAAAANTGAAAAAAAAAAAAAAAAAAAAAAAAAAAGAAGACATTACATCGTAAGAAAATATGTTCGATCGTAGTAGATAAAAGTTATGCTACTGAAAACTCTACATTTGCAAAGTGCGATACGTATACAATAAATGAAACTATAGATCTACAAACGTGTAAGATCTTTAGTAAGTAAAAAGCAAGAATCATTAATATTTTATAATCGTTAATTAGATTATAATTACATATTGATAACGCACCTAACGTAATTGGCAGTATTAATCTACTACTATATTATTGCTACTTTCGTCACATGTTTCGATTATCGTTACTAAAAATCGAATAAATCGCGACAGTATTCTTGTCAATGTGCATGACGATTTAACGCTAAAGGAAAAGGAAATTTGTACATCGTTTGTACAATAGTGTGACTCAATCTCGCCTGCGCCACGTAAACTTCGCCCTTTGACTAGACGCCTCCGCGGCAACTGGCATCGGGTGAGAATATGGACACGCTGGTTTGGTGCAGAATGGATGATACTTGCACTGTTGGGCAGGATGAGAGAATACGCATCCCAGTTTTGTGCAGGACAAGCCGAATTTGCATTTGGGATGTTTGTAAGCACACTTGTCTCCGAACTTACACGCAGGGAATACACTATAATAGGGGGAATAGATAAGTAATAGTTAAAAAAGACTGACTAATTGTGAACGATAGTGAATTAAAAAAAATTAAATAAGATAATAACCTGCACATAACGAGAGGATGAAGATACGCGCATTTATTTCCTAATGTACAATTTGGCCAGTATCTACATTTTTCTTTTGACTTATCTATCACCGTCACCGTATTCTCTGTTAGTGGTTTTTTATCTAAACCTAGATACAGAAAACAACTTTGTAATGCATTTATATTGTAGAATTTTTATAGGTCTTTAATTATTAAAACTATATTATTTACGTTTTGTTAATAATGGGTTTGTTAATAATGTACTAGACTTTAAATCCGTGGGACTTGGTGAATGGGATCTATTATAAATAATTGGACTTAATTTTCTCCTCTTTTTTGGTATCTCCTCGGTATTCTCTACGTTTTCCGTGTTACAATTTTCATTATTTTCTTCATTTCTTTCTTTTACATTTAAATCGCCATCGGTTTCCATTTCGGACACATGAAAAACAGAAGTTTCCGATTCATTCTGTGCGTATATGTCATTTTGAATTGTTGATAGTGCAAGCTCGTCATCTTCATTCACCTATAAATAAATATGTTATTGAAATTAATATTAATCGATGTAAATTCGTAAAAAATTAAAAGAAACAGAATAAATGTATAATTTCAATTTTAATAACTACCTCCATTTCCAGTCGTTCATCGTCGTCAGATGTATTTTTTTCTTTCATTAAATTATTATTATATCCATTAAGTGTAACTAAAAATTTTTGGTTATCGTCGCTCCTTTGGAATAAAGACATTACGACACCCATGTGTTCCTCGGTAACTGGTTGCGGTACATCTATAGACCGTACAATACTAAATATATTAGAGAAACAATTTTAAGTATTATATATATCTCCAAAAAAGAAGAAGAAGAATAAAAATATACTCACAAGGTTTTGATTTCGATTCTGAAACATCTGTGTTTAATTCTACTTGTATTTTTTCCATAACTAATCGCTTATTAGAATTCAGGTGTACTGATAAATTTTGACCTACGTCTCGTACAGTAGCTGGTTTAAGATGTTTTAAAGTCTGCTTCTTCTCCTGTGAAAATTTTTTTATATAAAAAAACATTTTTGAATTAAAAAACCAAAATGGAAATCTGTGACATTAATATTTATTACATTTTATACACACCAGTAAGGATGGTTCTGGATTCTTTTGCATAACAACAGATTGATTTGCCTCTGCAACTGCCCTTAATAAAAGTGATTGTGTAGCACGTTTTTGAGCCGGTTGTAAAGGTTTCAATGGTCTTGGAGTTACGATTACTTTACTTAATATTTTAGTTTCCTCAACTTCCTCTTCTGCATCGCTGCATTTATTGCCCTTTTCTAATGGTTTCAATCGTTTTCTTTCAGTCTTATTTGATGCAGATTTATTTACAGCTATAATGTGGGATTTAATAGGTCCAGAAACACCTATAGATTGCGTGTCATCATCTAATTCCTCTTCTGCACCCAAATTAAGATAATCATCGTCCTCGCTACTTTGAGAACGTCTAATCGATGAATTAAAACCACTTTTAATATTTGGTGGTTTAAAATTATTTTTCAATGGTCCCAATCTCTCCTTTATATTTTTATTATTAGTCAGAGTATCGCGATCTTGTTCTAAAGGCTTGCTTTTAAATTCTATAGACTCTTTATTTCCTAATAATTTGGACGATTTATTAATATTAGCAATACCTAATCGATCTTTAATTGTACCCATCGATTTTTCTGTTGATTTCGGTTTTAAATTAGAATTTGCTTTTTCTCTTAATTCTACATTTTTGGGAACTTTTGAATTACCCAATCGACTTTTAATATTATTAATTTTATCAGACTCGTTTATTTCACGATTTCTATTTGTACGATCTTCTATATCAAAAGTTCTCCCTCTTGGAAAATTGTTATTTCGATTATTGTCCAATCGATATTTTTCAGGACGCTTTTCATTTTGCCTATATCGACTTTCAGTATCTATCTTTTCTCTGTGTACTTCAAATTTTTTTCTGGGCGATACCATACCCAAGCGATTTTTTACAGACACGACGGATGTAACTTTTGGTTTGTTAATGCAAGACTTCAATTTTTTCGCATTATCTTCTGTCGTACTCTCTACATCTTCTTGGATTTTTGATCTTTTTGTCTCATTCTGTTTTTTCTCAGAACCATCTCTAAAACTATTTGTTGTATCCAGTGGTCTTTTTAAATTTTTAGGTAATGAATCATCAAGTTTTGTTGTTTCAACATGAGAATCTTTAGTTTTATTATTGGAAGTTTCAAAAGGTGATAATTCTTTACTTGTATTTGCATTTTGACTTTCATTTCTTTTGGACACAGGTTGTTGAGAAATATTGTGATTCGATGTATTCTCATCTGATTTACTGTCATGATTAATATTTTTTATAGATTTATCTACAATTTTATTTTGACTTGTCTCCAATTTTTGACTAGATATTGTTGGTTTTATGGTTTGTTTATGGAATGACTTATCATCTTTCATATTTTTATTGGAAGATTTTTCAATAGTTTGATTAGCAGCTTGGTCTTCCAAAAAAGAAGTTGTCGATGTCTTTCTCTTTTTCCTCTCTTCCTCTTGTTTTACAACAACTGTAGGTACAAATTCTCTCAATGATTTTTTCTTGGCCACAGTGACTTTCTGTAACTTTTTCAACACTTGGTCATGTAACCAATCAACAAATGGCGTTGTGCAATTTTCCAGAAACAAATATAAATCTTCATGCATTTGCTGGCGAGATTTTTTATTTACAACCATTACTAAAATATAATCTGGTAGTTCTTCATCATATCTTATTCCTAACTCCAACAATTTAGCACGAATAGCACTCTGAAAAAAATGAGTAACAAATATTTATTATGAAATTTGTGATATATATAAATTGTAATGTACATCTTTATAATTTTAAATTATTCCTAGCGATTTATAAAAGTAAAATAGATTTATTATTCCCGATTCTTGCTTTTTTCGACTTTTATATCCACATAAGATATCACATACGATTAATCAAACGACATATCGAAACTCACAATTTTATCACCTTCAAAATCTCAAATAACTATATTGCATAAATTATTAAAAATCGAATAATACTATCGTATAATTATAAATTATTAAATCGAATCTTGCTAATAATTCTTTAATTTTCTGCATCAGAAATTATTGAACACAACTATACGATTGGAAGAGTGTAGGTACAGTCAAGTAAAAGTATAAATGTTTCACTTACCCGCAATTGATTCGTAACTTCTATTCCGCGAATGTCCATGATGTTGATCACATTTAACGAGTGGAACGAGTGGAAAAAGAAAACTGTTGTCGAGTCACAAAATCGACGATATTATCACGGCTATTAAGGAATAAAAACATTCTCCGCCATGAAGAATCAGAATGCTTCTTTCCATAGAACAGATATTCAATCTAAATAGGAAACTCTATAACACGTTCCAAATAAATAAATTCAAGAAATTATTATTTGTTCTTAATCTTTTTATTGTTTAATTGATAATAAATCCGATATTCAACATATCATTTATGTATGTTTACATATTATTTAGAATTAAAGTAATTTTCATAGATTAAGAAATGAGTAGTTTACAATTTCATTTCTATTATGGCATGTATACAAAGTCGATAAAACGCATCTGTGTTTTATTCGTTTCATGACATTATTTACCGGGAAAATATAAATTGAATTTATATTTGTACAAAAACTAATAATTATTTTATTAATTTGGCTAACTTCAATAGTATATTTTCTTTGAATTGTTTTTTATTAAGTTCGAATAACAAGAAATATATAAATATTTTATTATCATTTTCAAAGTGAAAAAAATATGTAAAGTTTTTGACGTTGATTAATAAAACAAAAGCTATTCTATAATTAATATCATTATTGAAGATTAATCAAACAATTTTAAAAAAAAATCAAGATGTCAAGTATAAAGAATGTTTTCACCTTCTCTCATTTACATTTATTGTATGATCTTTTTGTTTTATCTATGAAGATAACTTTTGCCATGACCGTAGCTGCTTTTAAAATGGTTATACCTCCTCGAGCAAAAAATTTGATAGGAGAAACTGTGTTGGTAAATGAATAAATCATCCATAACATAATTTCAATATTTTATTTCTATCTTCTACGTAATTCTATTAGATAACTGGCGCTGGACATGGAATTGGTCGTGAATTGGCTATTCAATTAGCTTCTTTAGGTTGTATAATTGTTTGTTGGGACATAGATACAGAAGCAAATCGATCGACTATAAGCATGGTGTCAAAAAATGGCGGAGAAGTAAGAAACGAAAGATTACTTTAAAATAAGTTTAGAAAAGCAATAAAATATAAAATCTCTGATAATGAGATGAAAATGAGATTGTATAAATACAAAGTATATATATATATTTATATTTATTAACTGCATTCTTATTCTTGCTTATCCTTAAATTTTTTCAAATATATCAGCAATTAGAGATTAATTTTAATTTTCAATCTTTACGATCTTAAAATATATTTAATATTTTTTGATATTCATGAAAGTGATCAGATCAAGATTATGTTTAAAATATTTTTATTTAATTTTGAATAAAATATAATTTTAATATAATTTTAATAATAAAAAGAAATTACTTAGGCTTATGGTTTTGTGGTCGATGTATCGAAAAGATTAGAAGTCAGAGAGGCTGCAAGATTAATGAGAAAAGTAGGTGTGCCAGAAGTATCGATCCTGATTAATAATGCTGCTGTATTATATCATCGTCCTTTTCTGAATCAAGAATCAGATCTTATTGAGAAGACGTTTAATGTTAATGTTCTATCAAACTTTTGGGTGTGTTCAAATATCCATGTTCATTTATCAAATATCAAGTTTAAAAATTCAAGAATTCTTACGGATAACACTAATCATAATATAAATGTGTTAAAGAAACACTCATTTGAATTATTAATTTTTTCTACAGACAATAGAAACCTTTTTACCAAGTATGATACAAAACGGAAAAGGACATATAGTTTGCGTATGCAGCATGTGTGGTATATACGGGGTGTCCCAAAAAGTAGCGTACTGTTCCTCGAAATTTGCAATGAGAGGTTGAGAGAAATTTTCAGTCGCAAATTAACAATCTTTGAATCTATTTTTCCATTCATAGATTGTTATTATAGAATTTAAATTTTAAAAGCAAATAATTATTTCCATCACATCAATTTTTATTTTAAAGAATATGAATTTAATAAATAAATCTTTAACAGGATTGATGGATGCTCTTCACGAGGAATTACGATTGGACCCCAAGTTTAATAATATAAGATTTACAACTATTTATCCATTTTACGTAGATACCGGATTAGCCAAGGATCCAAAATATAGGTAAAGTGCGACTTACTTTAAAATATTACAAATTTTTCTCTCAAAGTTCAATTTTATGTATAATTTTCTTTTAAATTAAATATCTTAATCTATTTTTTTAGGTTCCCTTATATATTTGGTGTAATATCACCAGAATATGCAGCAAAAGAGATAATCAAAGCATTCAGAAGAAATTATACCGAATATTCCATTCCCAGATGTCTTTTTACTTTAAATTCTATCAATAGGTATATTATTTTCTTTTTTCTTTCTCACCATGTATACAAATAAATTCAAAACAATTTTAATTCTAAAGCAAAAACAGTAAATATATGATTATTTCTTTTATAATAAAATTTCCTTTATAATATTTTCATAATCATAAAGTTTTAATGCTGCGTTTATGGCTTTCAGAATAGTCCCTGAAACCGTGATGAGGTTGATCCTTGACTTCCTCGCTGACGTGGATCGGAAACGTCAAGAAAAACTTGCAATTTGTGAAACTAACACATCTTAAAGAATAATGATCAATTGTATAAACTGATATTATGTTTTATTAATTATACGTTCATATTTGCATTTTATCATGGTGTTACGCAATTTAAAAACGTAAAACATAATAAATTCAAGATCAAGATTAAATATTGTTTTTGTTAGCAAATGATACTTGATACTTTATAGCATAATTTTTATTTACTTTATATTATTTTATTTTAGTTTATTTTATTTTAATTATTATTCATTTTAATATTATTTTATTTACTTTAACAATTTGTTTAACCGTAATCTAAATTTTTTTCAAGTAGAAACAAAAATTTTTCGTTTTGAACACGTTAAAAAGAATTTCTGTTAATTATAATAATAAAAATCACAATTAATGACAGATAAATGACTCTTGCGTAAATAATAGTATAGAATTTCACGTAACATGCCATTGTCGATTTGTGATAATTCAATTTCACAGAAGATAAATTGATCAACTTCAGCGAAATTAATCATCTGGTATATAAAAAGTTAAATATCGATACTTGTTTTTGTCACTATAGACTATAAATTTCACTAAAAGATTATAAATTTCTTAAAAAATATAGGAATAGAAATAAATTTAAAAAAAAAATTGAAGAAAACATAACAGACAATTAAAATAGCAATATTTCAATCATCAAAGATTTTTTTCCAATTTAATTTTCATTTTTTACAATATCCAATTTTAATTGATAATGAATTTTTTAAGAAAAATAACTTATATCGCGTGTGAGAAAAGAAACAAAATCCAATTTTTAAAATTAACATTTATTTTATAATGATTATTTTTTATCCGCGTTTTGAGTTTTAACGTGATATTATAGGATATGTATTATAGGATGTGTATTATAGAATTATAAGTGAATTATAACGTTCTTTTCTTCAAAATATACATATCCATATTCAAATCAATTAGATTTAATTGCGCATTTGAATACAAATAAAAAGTTAGAAAAAACTTTTTTTAAATAATAAAAATAAATATAGATATTCAATCAAAATTTGTCTTATTATATAAATAGTAATTATCTTTGTGAAAAATAATTAAAATGTTATTATACGAAAAGAAAGAAAAAACTTAGTGAATCATCATCATCATCATCATCACATACATCTTTTTTGATTGTATGTGTATTATATTTTAATTATATATTATATTTTAAGAAAAAATTTACTGAATCATCTTTTTTGATTGATCGAAGTAAATCATTTTTTCGATTTTTATTTATAATTTTTAAGGTACATTTTTTTTTCTTATTATATGCGTCGTTTCTTCTTCTTTTAATAACCATCCATCTATATGATTTTTTTCCGATCATAGTTCACGATTTCGAAACTAATTTTAAAAAATAACTGTCAAAGTGTTACATCATTATTAGTTTCTTTCTTTTTTTTTTGTTTTACAATTACATTTTCTAAATTCATCTTGTGATTTAAAATAAATTATAATCATTAAATTATAATCATTAAATTTAAATATCACGTTATAGCATAAAATAAATTCTTTTGTTAAACGCTTGGCCACGAACAATTTTTATTACAATTCATTTATTCTTGAATGTAAAAAAACATGATGCAGATGAAAGGTCAAATATAAACGTGAGCAAAATCTAAATAATGTAAGTATAAAATTAATGATGTTGTTACTACCTATAGTTTATCCTGTTTCAAGAAGCCTACCTTCAGTCAAGTTCAAGCAGCAGTCGGATTCTGTTGAGTGGAGTTTGAACCGGTAGTTTCTAGTATTTTAAAATTTCAGTGTAATTTGCAATGTGTTTTTTTTTTCAAAATAACATATATCCACGATGGCTTTTATAATTGTTAGTTAACATTCATTATCGATCCATAATTGAATTACATATACAATTACAGGTAATTATTTCTTTTTTTTTTTTGCAAAATGTGTGATTTATTCTTTAATAAGAATATTCAGATTTATCAAAAAGTGAATATTTTTTTTCTCGTTACTTTGATCATTTATCTCGAGAGAGAAATTATTAAAAAAATCGTCTGATTTTTTTCTCATCCTTTGAAATTATCATTTCACGATATATACATGATAGTTTTCAAAACATTTTATTTAGATAGCTTTTCAAATAATAATATAATAGTGGTTTCGTTGCATATAGAAAATAATTGAAATAATGAATGAATGTACGCAAAAGGATTAATGTGTTTTAAAAAAATTATTAAAAAGTAAAATTATTTTAAAATTATTGATGAATCTTTCGAGTTTTAGCTAAAGTGATGAAATCAAACGACACGTTTAAGAAACTATTTTTTAAGAGTAATGATACTTTTATATATTTCTCATTTTTCTAATTATTATGGATTTGCTTATGCGCATTTACGTACAAGTTTACCTTGAAACAGGTCGAAGAATCAAGTTCATGACAAACATCTTATAGAGACTGTGTTACATGACTATAGATTCAAGGTCACAAGGTTATTCACGCATTGGTTATCAACCTTTCTACCAAAAATATGCACACGTATAGATTGAATTTTTTGTTCGTTCTTATATAACAATGTTATAAAGATTTAAAAATCTCTTGAAAAAATTTATTGAATCGATCAAATCCAAAATTCTTTATTTTTCTTCATTCTTCATTTCATTGTCTTTTTTTTTTCATTTCTTTTTTTTTTTTCAATCATTTCTTTCTTCATTATATTCTATTTCTTTCTATTTCTTTTTTTATTGCATTCTATTTTTTTCTTTTTCTTTTTCTTTTTTTTTTTTCCTCCCCCTTATTATTTCTATTCATCGAATCGATTACGAATCATTGTTTGAATCGTTTTTTACTTTCCACTTCCTAACTTACACTAACTGGATGTAATATTAGATATGGTTAAAAAGAATTCGTAACGGGCCAACTATTTCATGAATAATGAAAAAATTCAACGGGTTGAACACGGAAGAAATTTAACCGGTTGCGTTCCGTTGTGTACTAACTCAGTTTCGAATCGTGCCTTATACGTATCGTTATCGTTTAGACTTGCTTTCACGTAATACGTGTTGTGCAATATATACATTTTTTTTTTTGTTTTGATACTTGTACAAGTGCTATATATTTCAATAAAATAAAAAAAAAAAAAAGATAAATTGGAATCTATATAGCCGTGAAGAAATTAAAATTTTTTTGGAATATTTCGCACCATATTTCTTGTTATAAATTATTCCTAAGAATATATATAAAACATAGAAATTTCTCTTTTATCTTCAATTTATAATAAATTGTTATAAAATTATAATATTATGGTAATATACGAGGTATTGATAATATTATAATTATAGTATTTATCAAAATATTTTCAAGAAAGTGATGCTAATTAGATAAAAAGTTGGATAAGAAGTAGGAAATTTTGGTGTAATAAATAAAAAAAAAAGAGATGAATGATAAAAGAGTATTATTATAAAATGATGAATTATAAAAAACCAGAAGTACCGTATATTATGTCATATTCTGGAAAAATTATGTACCCGTTATGTACTTTTTACGCTGTAATTAATAGCCTAGTTTCGTTATAAAGTTATGTAGCAACCCGAAGAAAGAAAAGAAGGGTTTAAAGCGAGTGACTTTCGAGAGTTTCGGTCGAGACTTTCTTTTTCTTTTTCGATCATTCTTTCTCATTCTTTCTCAATAGTATATCCTTTGTTTATTCTTTTCATGATCCTTTCTTTAAACTTAAATTTTTCTTATTCATTTGTTTCTTTAGATTAACAAAAACAATTCAAATCTCTTGAAAAATCTCTTAAAGTAAATCTATCTTAAATTTTTTATAAAATAAATTAAGAAAATTTTTAATAACATTTTCTGGCCAATCTAGAGGAACAACATTCCATAACTATATATATAATGGATGCAGGTTAAAATAAAATTAAAATATCAAGTTAAATTGCGGCCGTGCCTACACTCTAGGATTGGGTAGATAAAATGTTAGGAAAACGAAATACAAGAATAAAATCGACACTATGGTATTTAGGCGAGCCTTATAAACTCTTCAAGAGGGGATGAAAGGTTCATAAAGGCTTCGAATTTGTTGGGTAACCAGTGGTGCTTCGATTTTGTTAACTGTGAAATCGGTCGAATATTGATAGTATTTCGAATTTCGAAACGAAACTGTTAAAATATTTAAATTAACAATCGAATAATTTTCACGTTATGTAATATCGTTACCTTACTTTCGTCGAATGAATACTTTCGCAGAGCACGAGATTTTCGTATAAGAGTACATTTATCGAGTGCCTCGCGAGTGCAATTTAATTTCTTTGGTCATCGTTCAAATCTTTATTTTTATTTTTCTACAATTTTTTTTTTTTTCTAATATTTAACATTCTTCCCTAAAACTTCGTTCATTCGATTTAACGATTTAGATTTATTTATTTTTATCTTCTCGTTTAACTTATTATTAATTTACTATTAATATTCATTATTTTCTTCTTTCAGTGTACGATGTCTTCCGTAAAGGATGATGCGGTAGTTGTAAACTCACAACTGAGACACTCTGTGTCCACTCTTTGGTTCTTCCTCACCTTCGAATTCTTAATTAGCACCTTTCTGAGTATTTTCCTGGCCATTCTCACGTTCATAAAATCTTTATTGCCGAAACCACCCAGGGATTTAACAGGAGACATAATTTTGGTAAGAATACCAGAATATTTCGGCTTCCGTTATTCCTCTCGAAAATTCTCCTTCCTTACTTACTTCGAATTGTCAATTATAAATTGATAAAAAACATATATATAAAATATATTGGATTAAAATAAAAGAAGAATCGAAATTATTTTTAATTTCAATTTTTTCTTTTTCTCAGATTGCCGGCGTTTCTTCCTCATTAGGCGAGTCTTTGGCGAGTGAATTTTTAAAAAACGGTTGTTCCGTGATTTGCGTGGACAAAGATTCGAAAACGATCGAGGAAACGGTATCCAGATTGAAGCAACGACATTTGATCGTCGAGGCGAGATCGCAGAGGAGGAACGAATCGTCGCGATCCGGATCGATGATATTCACTTACGAGTGTGATTTCTTGGATAAAGATGCGATTAGAGGGACCGTTCAAAAAGTGAAAAAAGATATTGGAAGAATCGACGTTCTGATTACTTGCATCAACGAATCGAACGAGAATATCTTCGACGCGAGTAGCAGGACATTGATGGCCCATTTCTGGGTATACGTTATTATTATTATTATTTAAAATTATATATATATATATATATATATATATATATATATATATAACGATATATTTTTTCGCGCAGACAGTTTTGACGTTTCTTCCAATGATGTTGTATCAAAAACGAGGCCATATAATTGGTGTTACTCCAATCTCATTGAACAGCGACGCTTATCATAGCTCCAGAGCGGCTATAATGTGTTAGTAATATTCGAATAATAATCTTTCATCGCTGTACTATAAATATATTTTTTATCTATTTATACAACGTTCGTACGGTATGTATTAATTTATCAATGTTTGATAAATGGCCGATACAGATTTCATAGAAAGTATGCGTCAAGAATTGAGCGAGCACAGCAGTTACTTAACATTTTTGGCATATTCTCCAATTGCAAAATCCAGGTAATAATATGTGTGGGGGTAATTTTTTAGAATTTTTCATCTATTTCAACGACTAAATAATAGTAGATTTAAATTTTTTTTCATCTGATTTATCTTATGATTGAATTTAAAGCTCATTGAAGCAAAGTGAAGAAGAAGTAAGCAAGAACATAGTAAGAGCAGTGAAGACTGATCAGTATAATGTGAGCTGGACGTTCAAACTATTGTATCAAATAGGGTATATTGAATGATTTATTTTATTTTTTACAAATCATGTAATAAATAAATATTAAAATGAATGTAAAGTTTGAGAATCAGCTATACGGTACAAGTTTTTATTCTATTTTTTTTTTTTTGTATATACAACAAAAATTAATTATCTTTTTCATTTTATTTATTTTATTATTTATTTATTTTTTTCAGTTGCATAATCTACAATGGAATAACGTTGCTCACAAACTGGATCGACTTTAACAGATGCGATTATCCCACGTGAAAAACGAGTTTTTCCTCATCCTTCTCTGGTAGAATCAAAGATTGAATAGAAGATGGTCTATGAACGACGATATAATACACAGCCTAAAAAAAATTCACTTAAAAATTTGTTTCACTTCGATGAAAAAGTAGCTAAAGTATGTATTCCGTGCGAAACAAAATTTTATTCCAACTGTTCATATGTTCTTATTTTAAATATAATTTAAAAGTCGACACAAGTTTAAGATAAATACTTTCAAAAAAAAGGACGAAAAGTTTAAAGAGTCATCATTAACATAATTACAAGATATGCAAATCTCGATACGAAAATATATATAAATTGTATCTATTAAAAAGAGAAGAATAACGTGTATCTAGATTGAATCTTCAATTCTTTTTTTTTTTTTTTTTTTTTTTTTTTTTTTTTTTTTTTTTTTTTTTTTTTTTTTCTTTTCTTTTTTCTTTTTTTTGCTCGAAAAACATTCGTCAATCGGGAACCAGCACGTCATAATGACCGCTGTCCGAGTTTCCAGTGAATAAAAGCCTAGCTGTCTCGAAGTGAGAGCTAACGTGATTGTAAAACACTCGTTTAAGCTCGTGCCTGTCGTTTATCTCGCGATAAATCGACAGATTCATGTCGTATAACTTGGTGGCCACCGTGCATTCGAGTTCACTTGCAAATGTGCCCACCATGCTCATGTAATTGTCATAAGTTTGTCTATCCGATATGTTCCATTCAGCTATCACGAAAGGCCCGTACTCGTGCCAATTTTCCTTGATGTGTTGCACGACCTATCGAATTTCAGAATTTCCATCATTTCTGATAAATAAGAAGCGTGAAAAGAAACGAAGAGAATTGATAGGAGAATTTGAAGAATTATTATTAGAATTTAAATATTATTATTATTAGGAAATGTCAATGATATATTAATCGAAATAATTGGAAATGCACTTATGATTTGATTAATTAAAATAAGTATAACCGTTTCGAACAAAAACGATTAATCGATCGAATCAATTAATTTTAACACGGTATAGAGGGGAATAAATAAATCATACCATTGAACGAAGGTATCGGTGTTCATCCTCGTTTCGCCATAAAATGTAGCTAATCGCTCGAAACATGCAATTTCCATCGCCATAAATATTATGCACGCGAAACGTGCCTTCAGTACACCTTAAACGAGCCGTACCTGTGATATAATAATAATAAAAATTTGCGTTGTTATTTGTGTTTAAAATTTTCTCTTTTAGAATTTTTATTGAATGAAATGAAATTAAAAAAAAAGAAAAAAAAAAAAAAAAAAAGAAGAAGAAGAAGTTCATAGATATAAAATGCGTATTGTATATGTGAAAATGTACCTCTTTTAAAAAAAATAGAACGCCTATTTTTATCTCTTTTAACACGTCTACGTGAACAAAATTGTTCACAGGGTATCCAATCAGTTTGTTGAACACCGGAAACGTGGATGTAGAAGTCTCCGCGGTCCAGATGCAATTCGTTTCTGAATCGATTGTACTTTTTCGCATTCTTGGGCAGCGACGAGCGACGTACACATTTATCTATCAATAAAATACATAGATAACATACATTATTTATCAATAAAATACTTAGATACATAGAAAATGATAAATATTTTTATAAATAATATTTTTAAAAAAATATATTTAATAAAATAAATAAAGTTTATTTGTTCTCTTTTTTTAAATTTCTTTGTTTAAAATTTCGACAAGTGCTTATAAGATAGTTTTTCCAATTTTATTTTCTTCTTTTTACCTTCTTCAAAGATGTGGTTACAGAATATGAAGCACCAGAGACAAGGGAGGAAAAATGCCTTTAAAAATTTTAATATATGGACTTTAGTAATGTCCAGCTTAGATTTTCTTCAATACCAAGAAAATTTGCCAGCCTAATCAATTGCTGCATTTTTTTTATTAATATTCAAGCTTGGCTCAAAAAGAGTTCTATATGTGTAGGTATATCTTTCCTTTTCTTTTTTTTTCAAATTAATTTTATGTTTATTCGCGTGTGAATAAGTTATACAAGCATAATTTCGCTAATTGACATTGTCATATTGAAAAGTTTGATCTGAAATTTGACGTTCTAATGTCTTTTTTTTTATTTCACGATGCTTGCATGTGATTGACTGGAAAATCAAATTTTCAATATGAATCACGGAATTTCATTAATATTTTTATATTTCTTTTTTTTTAATCTTATTTTTTTCTTTTTTTTTCTAAAAAAATTCTTTTTCCTAATTCTCTCAACTTCTATGAGTTTCTCGCTTTGAAATATCTGCGTATATATTTTTTTACGATATTATTCAATTATTTTTGAAAATTATAGAATTTTATAATATTTTTTCTTTAATTATGTAAACTGTTAATGGAATACATTTCATTCATAACTAAAAGGAAGATTGAAAAATTTTGCGAAACAACGTCATCTCCCGGATGAATACTAAAAGCTACTATTAGTAATACAGAATATACAAAAAAATATTCGTGATGAAGTAGAAATTAATAGATAAGTAAGAATTAAAGATGAACGCCATCTTTTGACTGCTAAAAATATTTTTATATAAATATTTAACTAGTGGCGCCATCTCTTTGAGAGATGTTCGAACTTGAAGTATTTTTGACATCAAAAAGATGTCACTAATAATCAATTCCTAATTTTGTTCTCACACTATTTTATCTTCTTGATCTCTATCTATATAATTTTATCTGCAGCATTCTAGAAATATCACATTCTAGAGATTTCAATATTATTAATCTATTTTCATCCTTTTTCCACTATTTGTTTTCCTTCTCTATTATAAGGTCTGATATATTAATTGAATACATACAAGAAAATTATAAATAAAAATAATTATTCAATTAATTATTCAATATTAATTATTTGATATTATAATATTATATATTTGATATTATTCTATAACATATTTAAAAAATATATATTATGTTTACAATTAATATTATGTATAATATAAATATAATATATAATTATTTCATTTTACAATATGAGTATATATTTTATATATTAAAATTAGTCTTATTAGTAGCGTTATTATTCTTATTAAATTTGCGATGCAGAAGAGAGCTAACATTTAACATAATATATTTTTGAATTTATCATTTTAATGTCATTCTATTCGTATAATATCATTCTCTTTTACCGATTCTATTTTCTACCGATTCAGATCAGTATAAGGCTTTTTGTCTACGAGATGTCACGACAGTCGCATATCATGGATATCTATTGTCAAATAAAAATAGTACATAACACAACGTTGTGACGAGATATACGTTCTTTAAATAATTTATAAGTTTACAAATTAAATTTTTGCTATGTCCAAAGCAAAAGTATCTGCAGAATGGAAAAAGCGAGTGAAATCAGAATATATGCGTTTACGACAAATGAAACGCTACAAACGAGCAGATGAGGTAAAAGTAGCTTGGAATCAAAATCGTAAGGTTATGTCTGGTTAGTATATTTTTTTTCTTTTATTATTTTACAAGAGCAAAGTCTTTAACTTTTCTTACTTTTCAGAACTTTTAATGTCTGAACAAAAAAGATGGGCAGATGGAAAAGCAATGTGGCTTGCAATGCAAGATATACCACCGCATGTATCTTGTATGAAAAAGGCTGAAGTAACTAGTTCCGATAACGAGATACAAACCTGTCCTGTTAAAATTATTAATGCAGTTACTCCTATACCAACCATGTATACTTGGGCACCAATACAACAAAACTTTATGGTTGAAGATGAAACTGTGTTGCATAATATACCTTATATGGGAGATGAAATTTTAGATCAAGATGGTACATTTATCGAAGAATTGATAAAAAATTATGATGGAAAAGTATATACAAAAATAAGACTAAGAATTAATTTTATTATAATGAAATAACTTAATGCTTATGAGAAATTTTAATCAATTAATTATAGGTACATGGAGACAGAGAATCAGGTTTCATGGATGATTCAATTTTTGTGGATCTAGTAAATGCTTTGATGCAGTATGAAAAAGAAGATAAAGATAAAGAACAAATTAAAAAAGGAAAAGATAAAGAAGATGATAGAATTAAAATAGAAGCTAAAAGTGAAAAATTATTAGAAGAAGCTAAAACTGATAAAAATCCATTTCCATCTATGCACATATTTAATGTAAATAAAATATGTAAAAATATTATGTTTTATTATTTGTATTATATATATTTGTATTATAATATTATTATATTAATTCTTTAGGCAATATCAAGTATGTTTCCAGACAAAGGTAGACCAGAAGAATTGAAAGAAAAATATATAGAATTAACAGAAAAATCAGATCCAAATATTTTACCACCAGAATGTACACCAAATATCGATGGAGTAAATGCAAAGAGTGTAGCTAGAGAACAAACAATGCATTCTTTTCATACATTATTCTGCAGAAGATGCTTTAAATACGACTGTTTTCTCCATCGTGAGTATAAGAATAACACACAAAACTTTACTTCTCTTTCTCTTTCTCTCTCTCTCTTTCTCTCTTAAATTAGTTATATTAATTTAATTATAAAAATCAATACTGAGATACAACTTAATGGCCATACACCATGCTGTATTCGTTAATTGCGATTATTTATGATTCCTGATTTATTGTAGCAGCCAGGGGAGCGTCGCCGTCAGGTAAAGAATAACACTGCATACAAACGATCGCATTTAAACGAAGCTTCTTTTTTTTCTGTTTTCTTCTATTTTTTTTATTTTTTTTTATTTTTTTTTTCTTTTTTTTTTTTTTTTTTTTTTATTTAGCATGGAGATGCCATCAAGGATACATCTGCAATCATATTTCGTTCATCGTTCGACGCTGTGTCCACATACTAAATTCTATTTCATTCATGATATTTTTCTTAAGGAATAATTTTATATTAAATTTTCATTGTTACTTATAGGTCTTCAAGTTTGTCATCCAGGACCAAATTTACAAAAACGAAAGGGACCTGATTTAAAACCTTTTGCTGAACCATGCGGAACAGAATGTTATATGCACTTGGTAAAAACAAAAATATTAATAATAATGTTTCAAAAAATACATAAATAAAAATACAAATAAATCTTTTTGAATAGGAAGGAATGAAAGAAAAACTTGCCGCACAAGCGGCTGATATAAAGGACGAAGAAAGCGATGAAAAACGTGGAGGACCTAGAAAAGTGCGAAAACAAGCAAGTGTAGATTCTGGAAATGAAGCAAGTAGCGAAGATAGCAATGATAGCAATAAATATAGTCAAGGAGGCGGTTGCCAAGGTAATACAGAATATTTCATTTTCTCCGGATTAGCTATTTCGCACTTATCAATCGAAATTCTGATAAAGTATATTATCACATCAGATTTTAAACAAAATGTCAACAAAGAAACAAAATCCGAAGAATCTATGGAAGATCAAGCACAACCAGAAAATCAAGCGCCGTTTACGCTTTTGGGTCTTGATAAACGAATAAAGACAGAAAGCGAACCATCATGGACAGGTTCGGAACAAAGTCTATTTCGAGCTCTTCATAAGGCTTTTCCTGGTAATCCATGTGCATTAGCACAAATTATGTTGACTAAAACATGTCAGGAAGTATATCAATTTGCACAAAAAGAAGCATCAGATATTCCAGCAGTAGAAAATTTGAAGGACTTTACACCACCACGGAAGAAAAAAAAGAAACATCGTCTTTGGTCAATGCATTGTAGAAAAATACAGTTGAAAAAAGATTCTGGTGAATATTTTAAAATAAATAATATTAATTTATTTTTTTATTCATAATTTACATTATTTTTTTATTATTTTCTTTGCTTTTAAGGCGCCAATCATGTCCATAATTTTGCACCATGCGATCATCCGGGAAGACAATGCGATAATTCATGTCCATGTATACAAGCTCAAAACTTCTGTGAGAAGTTTTGCCAGTGTAGTAGCGAATGTCAAAATCGTTTTCCAGGGTGTAGGTGCAAAGCCCAATGTAATACAAAACAGTGTCCTTGTTACCTAGCTGTAAGAGAATGCGATCCAGATTTATGTCAGACATGTGGTGCAGATCAGTTTCAAATTACCAAAATATCTTGCAAAAACGTTAGCGTTCAACGAGGTCTTCGTAAGTATTTTTTTAAGTTTTTTTAAGCAATAATCTTTTAAATCACAACATTCTAATCGCAATTTTAACCATGTGATTGTTTATAATTATAATTTCAGATAAACATCTTTTAATGGCACCATCCGACGTAGCTGGTTGGGGAATATTTCTTAAAGAATCTGCAGCAAAAAATGAATTTATATCGGAATATTGTGGTGAAATTATAAGTCAAGATGAAGCTGACAGACGAGGAAAAGTATATGATAAATATATGTGTAGTTTTCTCTTTAATCTTAATAATGGTAAGAAGTACTATAGTTTTCTTAACAATGTTTGGAAAATCAAATTTTTAATTATTTTTCCATTTTTAGATTTTGTTGTGGATGCTACTCGAAAAGGAAATAAAATAAGATTTGCCAATCATTCAATAAATCCTAATTGTTATGCGAAAGTAATGATGGTAAATGGTGATCATAGAATAGGTATTTTTGCAAAAAGAGCTATTCAACCTGGCGAGGAATTATTTTTTGATTATAGGTAAAATTATAGTAAAATTATTAATATTACTACTATATTATGTTTTCCATATGTGTTATATTTATATATCTCTTTTCTTCTTGTAGATACGGACCAACAGAACAATTAAAATTTGTGGGTATTGAACGTGAAATGGAATTTTTATAATATGAATATGAAAGGAATCATACATAATAATGAATAAATGAGTAAAGCGAAAAAAAATAGATAAATAACAGAAAAAAAAATATAAAAAAATACAAATGAAATATTTCCCATATTGGGTACCTGATATGAATTCATTGAACCAATGTTAAAAAAAAAAAAAAAAAAAAAAAGAAAGAAAAAATGAAATTAATAATATTCTATCATATTTTTTATTTCTTAATAATAAATAACATAAAGTCAATCAATAAATTATATATTTTAAAAGATTTAACATTTATGATGTTGTTCGCGTAATCGATCCTTTTCATTTCATTTAATTATATCCAAAAATTAAAAGTGATTTAAATACATATATAATATTACAGTAGATATCATTTTTCGTTTTACAATAAAAATTTTCATTTTACATTAATTAATTAAAAAAAAATATTTTAGCAAAATATAATATATCTGTGTTTTAATTAAAAATATATGCTAAGTCGAATTAGTACAGAAAAATTTTAAGATAAACTTATAATTAGTTTATAATTGAATCACTAGTAGTAATCTTCGCATTTAAAAGATAATATGCAATAAATAATTGTGTGCATATCTTTAGAATATCATTGTGATCATGCATCTTACTTACAAGTAATAATAAAATATTTCACATTCCAGAACGAATTAATAAATAAATTTTATTATAAATATAAACAAACATGATAATAATAAAATATCAATTGAATAAACTTAATTTACCTGTCTTTCTCTTTTTCTGTTCCTATTTCTCTTCTTCCTTTTCCCCCCACTATAATGATCAAGAATCCAAAAGAGTAAAATCTCTATAAAACAAAATTTAGAACTTCGAACATATTGTGTATGTATTTTTGTGATGAGTGTTTTATAACTGTTCAATTAATCGAATCAACGCTGAAAAGCAAAATCAAGTTGTGCGCAATTGATCGATTAAAGATCGAAGAACAAACGGAATATCGAATAATCAATTACAAGATATCGACCAGTCGGAACGATTAAAACAGAAAAGAAGAGTGGAATATTTTGCCAGTATTATGACAGAAAAAGGTAATAATAAGAATTTATGTGATGTTATATTCTTAAAAAATAGATACATATAAATAATATAAATTATTTTTTAATAAAATAAAAATAAAAAGTTAATAAAAGTTATAAGAAAAATGTCATAACATTAACCAAATTTATTTTATTACTTTATCTTTATATTTTCTCAAAATAATAAAAAAAAAGAAATCGAATCTATTAATATATCATAAAACGATAGAAAATTTATTTTAAATTGATTGAAATTCATCAAAATTAATATTATATATTAGTATTTATAACAAATAATATTAAGCATATATATGTGTATATATAAATTTTTTTATGCAAATCTACATGATATTACTGATTAATATAAATATAATCTATCTATTTTCGATTATGATATTTTGATTATCGTGTTCAAAAAATAATAAAATAATAAAATTATTTAAATAAAATTTGAATTTTACTCTAGAAAAGATCTATACGTTGAAATTACGCATAGTTGAAGAAAGTCAAATAAATTTCTGACGAGTTAGATCAAAAATAACTCGTACTGGTAATCAGCCAACTCCTCAAGCTAATAATTATAAAGAACTATAAACTTGTTGATATAATTTACAAACAAATGTATGATTTTAGTTAGCTTTATAATTAAATTATGATAAAAAAATTTTTAGAAACTTAAGCAATTCTTTTTATTTTAATGGCAGATGCAATTAAGAATTATGGAATATGCAATAAGTGCATGCATCAGTCAAATAATATATTTTATTAAATCTTATTATAACATAATTATATAATAAATATCATAAATTTTAATATTATTCTTATGTTGTTATAATTTTGTTAACAAATCTTTATTATTTATTATTATACATATATATATATATGTATATTTATATAAGATACGTTAAATACATGATATTATTTTCGATGTATACAATTATATTTTCTCATACAATCAATAAAAATTAAAAAAATTAATCGATGATGATATTAAATTATATTATTTTTTTTTGTCATCTTTTTATTTAATCATCTTATCTTATAATCAATATATACAATATATGCACATGTTTTAGAAAATTTACAGAAACATGATACCAGAGAAATCGGCGTTGAAGAATTTAATCAACTGCGAAGCAAATATGAAGGAAAATTGACAGCTTCCCTCTATACTGGTATCCTATTTGTCACTGTCATTGCATTGATTTTTGTTGTAGGAATTCTTTATATTAATAATTATCAGGTAAATTTAGTGTATTGATTTTCACTTTAATTTTTTATGTTAACAACTATCAGATAAATTTAATACATTTTAATCAAATTGTTTACAAATTAATAATTTATTATAACTTTTATTATATGATCGTTCATTTAAAAATAAATATTATATTATATGAAAAATACAATTTCATTTCAAATGGAAATAATCAATATAATAATTAGTATAATTATAATATTAATTTAATAATTAAATTAATGTAATATTAATTTCAAAATATCAATATTTTTACAGGATTTATCTCAAATTATTGTTCCTGTGACGACTTTAATGATATTATTACTCATATCGTTGAGTTTACTATTAATAACGCAACTACCATCAACTTTAACGTCCGCTAAAGCTAGACTTTTTATAGGTTTTGTTGCATCAGGTATTTTAGGTATTGGAACTTTAATCATTCGTGCTTCAGTACCTTTGTTTATCACAATTCACGCGATGATCGCTGTATTACCAAGAGATACACGACAGACACCAACAATTCTTGCAATTACATTAATTATCATTCATTTAAGTATACGATTTATTTTTCTCGATCATTCAAGCTACTATCAAATAGTTCAGGTAAATATATATATGTATTTTATTTCGGTAAATTTATTTGTCTTCAAAATTATTTATTCGATCTTTTTCCTTCTCGTTAATTTAGACATGTAGCGAGATTATCTTTCTGTTCACTGCAATTTTATCCGGTTCGTATTATAGTATATTAACTACAAAAGCACATAATAGAACCTTTTCTAGAACAAAAACGGTCATTGAATCCAGAATAAAATTAGAATGTGAAAGAGAACAACAAGAACAATTATTATTAAGTGTTATTCCGGCTTATATCGCAGCTGAGGTAAGATTTGCATTTTCTTTCGGTAATGATTATAATTGATTAATCAAATCATTCAAATATTATTATGTCATATTATTAAATAAAATTGAGACAGGTGAAAAGAGGTATTATGTTGAAAATGGCAAATGCATGTCAAGAAGCTAGTAATCATAAGCAAACTAGATTCTATGAAATGTATGTGCAACGGCATAATAATGTTAGGTAAGCTAAAAAATAAAATAAACTATTATTAATAAATGAAAATATAGGCAAAAAACAATAATGATATTCCTTTCAGTATTCTTTATGCAGATATTGTGAATTTTACACCGCTTTCAGAACAATTATCAGCCTCAAATCTAGTAAAAATATTAAATGAATTATTCGGAAGATTCGATCAAATTGCTCAGGTAAAATTTTTCATATAGAATATTAGTTTATGTTTTCTACAAAATATCGTAATTCTATAATTTAATATTTTTTAAGTTGTATATAAATATATAAGAATTTAGAATATATGGATTTTTAGGATAATCAATGCATGAGAATTAAAATTCTGGGTGATTGTTACTATTGTGTTTCGGGATTACCCATTTCTCGACCAAATCATGCGTATAATTGTGTGACTATGGGATTACAAATGATAGACGCTATTAAGTAAGGGGAAAAAAAAGCTAATTTTTTTTTTTTTTTGAATTGTTGAAATGAATAAATACGGTTGTTTTTAGATTTGTTCGCGAAGCAACAGGATTTAATGTGGACATGCGAATAGGAATACACACTGGAAACGTACTATGTGGTGTACTTGGTTTACGAAAATGGCAATTCGATGTTTGGAGTGATGATGTTACATTAGCAAATCATATGGAAAGTGGTGGTTTACCAGGGTAATTTATTACATAATATGCTATCACAGTGATTATATTGTATTAATTGTTAGAATAGCCAATGCTCCGTTTCGAATAGATTTTTTTTTCTTCAAGGAGAGTACATATAACTAAAGCTACTTTAATTCAACTTGGAAATCGTTTCGAAGTCGAACCTGGTAATGGAGGATCTCGAGAAGTCTATCTTGCTCAACATAATATTGAAACTTTCCTGATAGTACCACCAGAGGTGAGATTAAATCCTTTTCTCTTATTAATATATATGTATTAAAAGTAAAAACATTTACATTAAATACAATTTAAAGACAATTATTTGATTAATATATAATTATAATTTGATTGTATGAACTAATTTTATTTTAATAAAATTTTTAATAATGATTTTTCTGTTATTATATTACCAATCAAGAAAACCAATCAAGAAAATCGTATGAATGATAATAGTGAACATATCCAAACTGTCTCCATACCATCAAGGTGAACATGGCTCATCGTTCAATTTTGATATTTCCGCTCTATTAACGTATCCAAACTGCCTACAATATCATCTCTTCGCGTTTAATTTTCGCTTTAAATGTAATTATTACTTTTTAACCCTTTTGCTTATATAAACATATCATAATAGAATCAACTTTTAAAATTATTAGCATGTCCTTTATCTTCTTCGTTATTTTCACTTTAATTAAATTAATTTTAAAAACAATTTTCTCATATTTTTTCTTTTGCTATTTCTTTAATTATAACATAAATAAAAAGAAAATAAAAAAATAAAGCAAAAAAGAAAACATCAACAGCGTGTTTAAAATAATTTATAATTTTATTTTTTAACAGATCAAGACCAAGTAGTAAAATGACGAAATATTTTGAAAGTTGGGGTGCAGATAAACCTTTCGCTAATATTGCAGAGGCTACACTTGCTAAAAATATTGGACTAACGGTAAATCAATTAAATATTTAATTATCGTTCAATTTATTGTTTCTATTAATTGAAAAAAAAAATATTATTCCCTAATGATATAAATGAGAAATATTATTAAAACAAAAATTTAAATTAAAAATAAAAATAAATAACAAATACCAATAATTCGGTGTCTACAAATTTCATACATTTTCTACATATTTTTTTTGATTTCAGAGTATTGCCATGATTGAATCAAATCTTTTAATAAACAGTAATTCTAATTGTTTCATCAATATGAAGTGAGTTATCTTTTTTCTTTTTTTTATAAATTTTTTTCTCAGTTTTTATAAATTTCATATATAATACATATATATACATATCTATGCATCCTATACATATATAGAGTGTTCCGAAAATGTGGGAACATCGGTTAACTGAAAATTCATAATCTCAAACAAATATAATTTTTTTTTAATAAAAAAATATTATTTTATTTTATATTATCAACAGATTTTTTCTATATGTTGCTTAAATGTTTTCGATTAGTGGCATATATACCAGAGTTGGCCGTTGAAAAAGTAACTAGTTAAAATCGAATAAAGTTACTTTAAATAATTATTTATTAAAATGCTTATTATAATATTATATTGTAGCTATTACAATTAGTCCTTCGTATAATTCTTCGTATAACTTCGATTATTTGACACTAAAGTTATTTGCATTTTATTCGATGGTTTGAATACTAAATTATTGAAGTAACTTATTTTTCAACTTCAACTATTAAATTTTGTTCATTTATATATACAACACTACCATCGCAATTTGATTAATTTAACGCACTGATTGGCCACTATTTTTTATTAATAATTCGTTAACAAAACTAAAGTTTTTGCAAAAAAAAATATTGTTTGAACTTACTTTAAGAATATTCACTTAAACAATATTTCCATTTTTTTGAGACATTCTATATTAACATATGATTATTCGAATATAACAGACAACGATATCAAGGTAATGAAGGAATGTCATCCGTTACTTATCGATTTAATGATCAAGATCAAGAATTTCAATATCGTCAACAGATTGATGAACAATATCCATGGTATCTTCTCGCTTCAACTACCATATATATTATGATTTTTGGCATTCAAATTATGTATTTACCAAGGCAAGCATGCATTAATCAGCTAATTTATCATATAATTTTAGTTGGATTACTAAGAAAATTTAATATCTAATAATCTAAAATGAGTTACATATATTATACTATACATAACATTTTTTACAGGAGTATCATAGTTTACAGTTGCTTTTTTCCTGTTTTATCATTTTTGTTTATCTTTTCCGTATTATCTTGGTTTAACATTAAGATCAAAA
Source organism: Apis laboriosa (assembly GCF_014066325.1). Taxonomy (NCBI): domain Eukaryota; kingdom Metazoa; phylum Arthropoda; class Insecta; order Hymenoptera; family Apidae; genus Apis; species Apis laboriosa. Next base: position 4,806,678 of record NW_025222452.1, read on the forward strand.
AAAACAGTATCTGGAATTGGTTATCTTTGAACAGAGAAGTCAGGATAATAGTATATTTAATAACAGTATTTTTAACGATTACATCATCTATTCTTAGTTTATTATTGAATGATATTGTACAAATAAACAAATACGATATTATCGTATCAGTACGTATTAACATCTATTAAATACATATGAATATCATATAATACAAAAATGTATAATTTTATACAAAGGAATAATATAAAGGAATAATATTTTTTTAGTTATACGTATATACTGCGGTAATGTCTCTGGTTATAGGTTGGACGCATTTACGCATTGATTTTCTAATAAAATTCTGTATAATGTTTATCTCAATAGCAATAATGGTAGTTGCATTTTCACAAGCACCAATCGCTCAATTACACCATATGATTGATGTCATCGAGTAAGTAAAAATCAACAAATAAATAATAAGATAATTTTATTGTTTATATCTTACACTTCTATCTATATAATTATAAATTCATGTTTTATAATCGACTCCATATTTATTTTTATTTAATTTTTATCTTGTCTACTTATTTCTAAAAAATCTTCTTTAAAATATTTGTCTTAAAGAATAATTTTCTTTAAGCATTTATTTTTTTTAGAAATATATTTTTAAATAATATTGAATTTTTTAAATTATTTCTTATTAAATATTATTTCACAGATATTATCGCATTCATTATTTATTTCAAATTGGTTGTTTGCTCTTACTTGTTTGCCTTGTGCTTCATGTTTTGGATAGGCAAATTGAATATACTTCAAGAACAGATTTTTTATGGGAAAATAAATTAAAAATAGAACAAGATGAAGTTGAAACTATGAGAGGTATTAACAAAATTCTTCTCGAAAACATACTACCTGCTCATGTAGCAGAACATTTTTTAACAAACGTTCGAGCAATTCAGGTGAATATGTATATTTGAATATGTATTTGAATATGTATTTTATATTTGAATATGTATTCAAAGCGAACATAAAAATTGTTTGAAAATTTTTTTTTATACTTTTGAATTTTTTTATAGGATCTTTATCATGAAAGATACAGTAGTATTGCCGTTATGTTTGCATCCATTCCGAATTACAAAGAATTTTATGATGAAACGGATATAAATAAACAGGGATTGGAATGTTTAAGACTTCTAAATGAAATTATATGTGATTTTGATAAATTATTGCTTAAACCAAAATTTTCTGGAATCGAAAAAATTAAAACTATTGGAAGTACTTATATGTTAGCCTCTGGTCTTAGTCCAGGAAAAAATACTGATGAAAAGGTAAAAACGTATTTTAATTCATTCACATACGTATAATATATACTATTCTGTTATTAAAACAATATAATATTAACATTATATTTTAAACTCTCAATTAAACTTTTTCTCAACTCTTCAAAACTATGAATTTTATTTCTTAACTTTCAGGAACTCTTAAAACAAGAAAATCATAATATAATTATTCTTATTGAATTTGCTCTCGCTTTGATGACAATTTTAGATCAAATTAACAAGGAATCTTTTCAAAAATTTAAGTTAAGAATAGGTGAGTTTTTTTAAAAAATAAATATAAAACTGTATTATTCTATAATAATATTAATTTCTTGTTAAATATATTAAGCAAAGATTTAGAGAATAATTTATAGTGACATAAATAAAAAAAATTTATTAACAAATTTATTAATATAAAGTAATAATAATATATAAAATATAGAATTTTTCTTTATAAAGTAGAAAAGAGGAAAATAAGATTATATTATTTATATATACACTAGATTATATAAAAAAATTTTTTAAGGTTTAAATCACGGACCTGTAATAGCAGGTGTTGTTGGAGCACAGAAACCTCAATATGATATTTGGGGTAATACCGTAAACGTAGCATCAAGAATGGATAGTTGCGGAGAAATGGGTAAAGTTCAAGTTACCGAAGACACAGCCAAAATTCTGATCGCGGCTGGTTATGAGTTAATATGCCGAGGGCCTACATATGTCAAAGGAAAGGGAACTTTAATAACTTATTTTGTAAAAACACCGTTTGATGATAAACAAGAAAATTCTTAGATAAAAATAAAAATATAAAGAAAATAAAAAAATATAAAGGAAAAATAGTTAATTTATAACAAAGATTAATCTATAAAATCGTAATATTTAAATTGAATGTTTAACTGATAAAAGTAGATAGAAAGAAAGAGTAGATAGAAAGTAGATAGAAAGTAGATAGAAAAAAAGAGAAAGAAAGAAAGAAAAAAAGAAATAATCATTATTATTTATTCGTTACTTTTCTAAAGATAAATTATGCATAACAATGGCCTTGATTTTGTAAACACCATTCAGGTTGTAAGCTTTCTGCATTGATTCCTCTTTTTACAAATCGTTCTCTATGCCTAAGCATTCTACGTTCCGCATGAATCCAAGCTGAATTTGGTTCCGACCACAATCTCTCGGCAAGTGCCGCGGATCTAGGCCAAATTTTCGCATCGACTGATGCACTATCAACTTGTTCTGACCAAAGAGCTGCTTCACTTCCTATTACAATATAAAGATATGTACAATAAATTATAAAATTATTTATACTATTAATTATCAATTTCAAACAATTACTATTTTTTTATAAATTTCATAATCTTTCTTTATTAACCAATTTTTAAATCTCAAAAAAAATTTAATCAAATATTGTAGATAAAACATTGCAATTTTCATTTCAACATAAAAAACATATTCACCTAATATTAAATTTTTTTTATTTTCGAAATGTTGTAATTTTATTATTTTTAAAGGAGAATTTTCATAAATAATTTGCCATCCTTTGTAAGGAGAACACCAATTATTACCTTCACCTACCCAGGCTGAAAAACTAAGAAAAGCAATATAAAAGAAATAAAAATATGGACAGAGATAAAATCGAATATTAATTATAAACATATTATTTGTTTTTAATTTAAAAATATTTATTCACCTACCCACAATCTAAATAGAGAGCGTCATAATTAGAAATAATTATTTTAAAATTATTTTGCAACAATCTATCAATAACAGGATCATTTTTGGTTGTCCAAACTTGAATTATATATTTTGAGGGATCTAAATATTTAATATTTTCTTCATTTGTTAAACCACTAGTCCATAAAATAACAGGTATCTCTTTTCCATTATTAGCAATTTTTAATTTATCAATTGCTTTTTCTTGAAAATAATGCCAAAGCTTATAGAAACTTGATTCTGATAGATCCCAATGTTTAACAGTTTGCATCCAATTTGTAATAGAAATCGAAGACCTCCAACAATTTATATTTACTTCATCTCCACCCATATGAAACAAATCTGGTTGAAAATCCAACATTATATCTTTATATATTCCTTCGAGAATTTCATACACTTTATCATTAGCTGGATTTAATTGACCACAAGGAGGTTCAACGCAATAATTTTTCCATGGTTCCGCTTTAAAGCAAACGATTGTATCGTTTCCGATCTAAAAATGAGATAAAATCATGCAATTAAATTTTTTTTTATAAAATTATACAGAAGGAACAAAAATAAAAAAGTCAAGAAAAATTAATTTTACCCATTGCCAACCTTCTCCTACATGAGCAGGAGCATCAAATTCCGGCAATATTCTAATGCCACGAATAAGACCATATTCAATGATTTCTTTCACATCATTTTCATCATAAATCTTTTCAGGCGAGTAAGAACCAAATTTCGAAAAATTCGGCCATGTTTTGCTAACATAAGGAAAACTGTGAGAATCAGTGATGTGCCAATGTAAAGTATTTAACTTTGACATGGCCATGCCATCAATTGTTCGTAATATTGTTGCTTTGTCAATAAAATTTCTACTGGTATCCAATAACACACCACGATAAGGATATACAGGTCCATCAATAATTGATATTTCATTAGGAATTTGAATCTCATTCCTTAAATCGTCAAAAACAATCATTTGACTTAATGTTTCTAAAGCATGTCTTGCACCGAAATATGATTTCGCCGTAATAGTTGCTTCCAATAGCTATGTAGGATAAGAATAAAAAAAAAACTAATTATCGAAATCATTCAATCGTTTCATTACCTATAAAATATTGATATTTATGCTTAGATAAAATATGTATATAATAAATATTTTCTTTCATTAAATATAAAATTTTAATAATTCAAATTTTTCAACGAACAAAATCTAAAACCTGTTTTAAAATGTCAAAGTTCCTTCATACATAAGCAAATATTATTAATATGTAGAAAAAATATTTTCGATCTTTTTTCTTTTTCATTATCTTTATTATCCTACTTTTTTCTATTTTTTTGTGTAAAAAAATGTGAGTTCCATTTTTTTTTATTTATATTAAAAGAAAAAAGGACAAAAAAAATTTTATGTAAGTATTAATATACTCACCATTTCATCTATTTGTATTACACTTAAATTGTAACTTTCGTCCGTATCCAAAGTCAATTTAATATTATTTATTTCTTCGTAGCCCACGCATCGAATAAGCATACTCATTCCACCATTTTTTGCTAATTTACCACTATTTTTCACATTATTTTTTAATAAAAATATATTTTTTTCGAGTAGATATCTAATTTGTGTTCCATTTTGTAAATCTACTAATAAAATTTTATTAGGATCAAGTTGAACCATATATTTACTTAAAGATAAGTGACCAGTTGGTTTTGGCCATAGGGAACTTGATGCATCACAAAATAATTCACATACTTCCAATGAAGTAGGTGTAATTATTTCCTTTGTAATTAATTCTTTTTTACAAAAACCATCCTCACATTTATAATGCCATGGAAAACTGTAGAAAAAATTAATCTAATTTTATCTTTTTTTTCCTTTTTGCATTATTCTTTGTTTTAAAATACATAAATAAAATATTTTTTTTATTATTAATTATAACATATAAGAAAAAGAACAAAATAAAACAAAAAAAAACAAAAATATATATATATTTATAAATGAAAATATACATATATAACAATTAATTAATAATATGAATTGATTAATAATTTTTAAATTAATTAAAAAATTAATATGATTTTAAACATTGTTATATTTTTTTATATTTACTTTTATTTTATCTTTCAATATTATTAACGACTTACGATATATACATACATAAGTAAATGTATAGATGCTTTGATATATGTATGCTTTGATATATACTATACTACCTATGTACTATACCTGTTGCTTTCACTACAGACTGCAAAAATTAAAATGGAACAAAACTCTTTTTCTTTCTTTACACTTAATTTTTATGCATTCAATATATTTTTTTATTTTATTCACTTATGATTTCTAGTGATAATTATGAAGTCATATTTAAAATTTTATGTATACACAATTGTATAAATATCATATCGATATGTATATACATTTGTAAATGAGAAATTTTGATTATAGATATATTTTAACATGTTTAAAAAATAAAATAATAAAATAAAAAATTTTGAAATTTATAAAATTTTTTAAATAATAAAAAATGCATCTTTAGTTGTTATATGCTATGCATTAACAAAGTTATTAGAAACAAATAAAGTTATTTATAAATTTTATTTCGAAAATATAAAAAAATAATATAAAACTTACCTATAGAATTTCTCAACATTTTCATTTGTTTTGACTTGAACAACGAAAATAATAAGTAACAAAATAATCATATTAATACTTTGTAATTTCGTTTTATCCGAACACAGATTTGTCTTTCGAATGACTAAGTACGATTTCGTTCGAATGATTTTATTTGCTCCGTGACGCAAACCAAATCCATTTTGATTGGATAAAATATTTCAAAGTGGGATCAATATTTTCTTTTTAATCAATTAATAAATCATATAATATATTATCAATCAAAACAGAATTAAAATAAATAATTTTATCTACATCTTTTAATCTTTCAAAATAAATAATATTATAAAATATCATTGACTTAATATAATTATATTTTATTGCATAATTTAAAAATTACAATTTATATTACAATTATATTACAATAATGTATGTTCATAGGACATATATTGTAGGATACATATAATAAAAATTTGTTTGTTTGTTTAATAAATATTTATTATATAAGTGATTAAAATACAATAAAAAAATTAACAAAAAAATATTGCATTGATTTAGATAATTTACTTTATATTCAGTTCATTCATCTCCACGTATTGCTCTATATTTTGCTAATTCTTGTGGAAAAACTCTAGTTAATTCTACAAGCATATTTGCTTTAAATTTCCTATAAGCATCGATTTTTCCTTTTACTTGTTCATTTTTAGTTAATGCTTTTTCTATACAATCCTTAGTATATAATTGTGGATTTCTTCCTTGATCAATGTAACTAAAATCACATATAACATAATATAAATTTTTGTTTACATTCTTAATTTTAAAATACTTACTCGAAAACTTCCAAAGGTACATGAACATCTTGAACTTGAGATTTAAGTTTATCTATTTCTTGTAAGCCATTTACTAAACCTTGACTAAAATATTTATTATTAATAATTATTATATATTTATAAAAATATATAAATTCGTATAATATAATATGAATATATAATGAATATTTCAACAAATTTTAATATAATTTAAATTTTAATTATAACTAACCATACTTTATGATACTTAAGTTTTTATAAATTCTATTTAATCATGAAAAATTACTGTCAATCTTAATAAAATATTTTTTTACAAATAATAACAATTTAAAATAATTGTAATTAAATTTTCTTTAGTACGAATAAATGAAAATTTTATGAAATAATATTAAATATTTATTTAATAAAAAAATTGTAGAAAGATTCAACATACATTACTCACATTTTTTGATTCAATACATTTTGTCCTTGAGGTTGAAAATCACTCACTATAATACGTATTTGTCTAACATTTTCAATAAAAAGCTCTAACTGTGTTTCCAAATTTTCTAATGCGGACGCCATTTTTCATATTTCTTATACAAGTGTTTTATATATATATATATATATATATATATATATGTATATAGCGTTTGCGCACGTTATATTTTACATTCTGCGCATATATGATATGCACATATGTTTATATGAAAAAATATTATTTACATTTATATTCTATAATATAAAACTTACATCTTATAAATTGTATAATTTATTTTCTTTATATTTGAATAGTATATCTTTTATGATATAAATACGTAAAATTAAGTATAAAATTATATAAAATAATGTTATTTATAGTATATGAATAAAAATAGTATAATTCATCGAAAATATAAATATACCTTTAATACCTTATTTTATATATATATGTTTGTATATATGTGTATATAAAAAAAATTTCTGATTTGAATTTACTTAGTAATCGATGATAATTTAATAAAGTTAGTTACTGTATCGAATATAATTTCTACAAATACAATACGTAATATATACATTTCTAGGAACTATCTATTTTCTAATATATTTTTACGATAAAAATGACGCTAAAACACGTAGTTATAGGCAAGTTTTTTCTCATTCGACAAACTTAAGATAAATTTTCGAAATAACATTGACTAATAGGTTATATTACGGATGAGGTTATGTAATTGTCTCAGGTGGTGGTACAGGTTTTATCGGAACACAAATAATAAATTCATTGTGTCATAAAGGTGCTTCTTATACATGTATTTCTCGCATGCCTGGGCCTAATCGAATTTCATGGGTAAGAAAAATTGAATAATTATAATCATCTAATATTTGATCAATGATATTATGTAATATAAAATTTGTAGCATGATTTGGAATGTTATGGTTTACCTGAAAATACTACTGCTGTAATCAATGTTGCTGGTCAGAATATACTTGATCCAAAACAGCGATGGTCAGAAGGATTTAAACAAAATGTTATAAATAGCAGAGTAGAAACAACAAAATCTTTAGCTAAAGCTATTACAAATACTAAAGCTAATGTTTTTATAACAATTTCTGGAGTATCATATTATAAACCAAATGATACAGAATATACAGAAGAAAATAAATGTGAAAAATATGATTTCCTATCAGGTATTTTTAATTTTATTGATATTAATTTTTTCGTAAATATTAATTTTTAATACCATAAGATTTTTCATGCACATTAATATATGTTATTTATATTAAAATGTATCAGAACTTTGTCATAACTGGGAAGCAGCTGCACAACTTCCAAAAGATAGCAATATCAGACAAGTTACAATTAGATCAGGAGTTGTATTAGGAAGAAATGGTGGTATGATCAAACAAATATATTTACCATTTTTCTTTGGATTGGGTGGTCCTATTGATAATGGAAAACAATATATGCCATGGATACACATAACAGATTTGGTCAATTTGTTTCTATTTTCTATTGAAAATAAAAATGTACATGGTATATTAAATGGTGTTGCTCCACAAGTAATTAAATTAAATATAGATATTAAAATAGATATAAATTAAATATAATTAATAAAAATTATCATTTATAGATTGTAACAAATACAGACTTTACTAAGGCATTTGCATCTGTAATGCGAAGACCTGCATTTATTCCTGTACCACGAATAGTCTTGAATATCATTTTTAATGAAGAACGTGCAAAAGTTAGTTTAACTTTGATTGTTATTTTATTGCTGTTAATAAATGCATAAATAATTGATTTTTTTCAGATTATGCTAGAAGGACAAAAAGTTATACCAAAACGTGTTAATGAATTAGGATTTCAATATAAATATCCTGATATTAATTCTGCCTGTGCTGAATTAATTAAAAATAAATAAATAATAATATGTATATATTTTTTAAAATTAACAGTATATTTAGATTATATTAATTTATATATTTGCATTATTATATAAAAAATACTATATAAAAAATAATTTATTTATTTCTTTATGTTACAATTTTATATACTTGAATTTCTTTAAAAAGAGAAAACACATCCCTTTTAACAAAAATTTTAATGTACTTAATGTCAGTAATTTTCATTGTAATATATATATGAATTATATATTATTTCAATATATAATATATTTCTTCAACCATATGCTTTGATAATAATTTTCATTTTTATAATTTAAATAAAGATAATAAAAAAGATTATTCAAATATATTTAAACTAAATATGAATTTATAAAATTAAATATAATTACATTTTTTATTGTATAAATTTAATTATATAATAAATCTTTTTGTGCATTAAATTCTTTTATAATTAAAATTATAATTTAAAATTTTATAATCAAAAATATATTCTTATAATGCATTTTATGTTTTAAAAAATCAATTACATATTTGTTAAATATTTTCATTAGTGCGATTTTTTTAGTAACTAATTAACTTATTTTTAACAGAATATTTATTTATTTAAAATTATTATTTACTCTATTTATTTATATGAAGATTAAAATTATAAAATTAATTGTTGAAATAAATTTTAAAATACTTAAAATATCAATAATAGAATCGAATAGTAAAATTGAAGAAAACATAAAATGGCGCGATGCTGTGAGGACAGCTGTTATTCATTTAGAAGAGAAAACAGAAATAATTTTATTTAAACCAAGAGATTTTACGTGATTTTATGTGTAAAAATTTTGTTATCAAAAGATTTAAAAATAAATCATATCTTATGAAAAATAAAAAGAAAAAGTTAAAAATATAATAATCATTTAACTTAAATGATAAAACAATTTGTACAACGATGACAATGGTAGTAGATATACAATAATTTGGTGGAGGTGGTTGTGCGAACATCGGAGAAAAAGAAAGAAATTTTTTATAAGAATAGTGATTTCATTAATTTTAACATAAATTAAATCTAATTAATATTAATAATAATGATTTGAAATTAATTTTTTTTTAATGTATTTATCAGAAGAAGTGAGAATACTTAGACGACGAGAGAAAAGAAAGAAAAATACAAACAGAGAAGTAAGTTGTCTTAAAAAATATAAGCAACGCTTATTTCTTGAATTTATAAAAATAAGAATAAAATAAAGCAGCAAGAAAATTATATCCATAAATTTTAACTTTCGATGCATCCACATATATATCGAATATTTCGTTTTTGAAATTTTCAAAGACTAGAAGGACTTACTTCCATGTATTTTCACAACGGTTATTTGATTGTATTTTCGAAGTATCAGATAATTTTCTGCGATTAAAAGATGACCAAATATCGTCCAGTATCACAGCAAGTCTCCAGTGATAATCATCATTTTTACCACTGCTTTTACGAGGTTAGAATTAAAATCGATGCAATTATATTTCGTCTATTTTTATCCATATCTTTTTTATGCTACATATTTGAAAACATATAATTAATTTTATATTTATCTAAGCAAAGTTTTAATATAACTCATATGATTTCATTTGTTTTTGTTCAATCAACAGTTTATAATGAATTAATATATACTTTTAATTAAATATAATATATAATATAATATAATATATAAATATATTAAAAATATTATGGTAATTTTATATAATTTTATTTGTTTTGTACAATTTTATTTTATTTATTTAAACAATTTATAAAAATTTCTATAACATTCCTCTTTGTTATATAGAAATCACTATGAATGCCAGAACTCAACTATTTGAATTAAGTATGGAGGGCAGACAAGTGGATGAAGCAGTAGCAAGTATCTTCCACAGTGTTCTTTTCCATCGAAGTCTTGGTAAATTTAAATACAAGCAAGAAGGTAGTTATTCAGTGGGTACTGTGGGATACCAAGATGTTGACTGTGATTTTATTGACTTTACTTATGTCTGTTGTTCATCTGTGCATCTGGATCAAACTTTGAAACGTGAAATATCAGGTTTTTCTGAAGCTTTGCGTTCTACTGATAGTCCAGGTTCTGGTCAAATATCTTTGGAATTCTTTCAAAAGAAAAAAAATCGTTGGCCCTTCCAACCAGAATGCATACCTTGGGAAGTATGGACAGTAAGATTGGAACTTATTAAATTAGCAACAGAACATGAGAGACAAATATGCAGAGAAAAAGTTGGAGATTTATTAACAGATAAGATTCTTTACATAACAGAAGTAATGAATCGACATGACTATCTACCTAAAATGCCAAATCAAGCTGAATTGGATTTGATTTTTGATACATCATATCCTGATATACAACCTTATCTATTTAAATTATCATTTACAACTTCTAGCCCATCAAGTACAACAATGGGTAATACAATGAAAAAATTAATCAAAGAAACATTATCCATTTAGTTGTTTATTAATTTTTATGAGAATTTTTTTAGTAATGTATATATAATCCAAATTCATTTTTGGTTAACATTGTAAACTTTTCTTTGCTAACAAAAAAATTATTTTGATTATATCAAATTTTGCGTTATATACGCATCGAATTTTCATATTCTTTTAGTCTCTTTTACTTATATAAACATTTACTGTGTTATATGTTTTTATATATATTCACTTGCATAGAACTTGCATAAAGGACTTGAAGTCTAGGAAAAAACAAAGTTAATTATATATAATATTTATAAATATAAAGTGGGACAAAGAATTAAATCCCACATATCAAAATGTCATTTCTGACTAATATCTATGCAAATTTTATGCAAATAATATTTGTCAGAAAAAAAAAAAGCAAGCTGATGTGTATATGTATATATATATACATATGAATGTATATATATACATATGAATATGTATAGATATACATACATATATGTAACATACACATATACAATATATATGTATATATATATATAATTGTATAAATCTAAAATATTTGTAAAATTTCTATAGTACAAAGGAACCAATTGTGTATAGCAATTACTGTTTTGCGTATATACTATTCCAAGAATATCGTCCACTGTATAAGTCTTCTAGGTAATCAGTTATACATTAAATATCAAATATTATATTTCTTTATCGATTTGAATTTTAATTCGTTAATATTCTGGATATCGTTAATAGCGAAATGATATCTCGTTATTAATAGAGTGAAATATAACATTCTTTGTTTTATTTTTCTTTAAAATTTTTTCAATAGTAACAGAGATATACGGCTATTGTAAGAACATAGAGTAGTGTAATGTGTTTATTTAACAAAATGAAATTTAAAAGTTAATAAATTTGTCTTAACATATAAAGCTGTTATTTCTTTCTTTCTCTCGCTCTCTCGCTTTTTCTCTCTCTTTCTTTCTCTATCTTTTTCTTTTTCTGATTTTTTTGATGTTTAAAAAATTTTATATATATGTTTAAAAATGTTTAATATATGGCTGGAACCTAGACTTATTATTGTAAAATAAATTTATAGTACAAATGCTTATTTCTATGTTTGTTATTCATATATTTAATGTAAATGAAAATATGTATTTATGCGAATGCAAAATTAATTTAAAAGAACTTTCATTGTTTACTTTTGTTAGAACATCTTTGTTAAAAAAATAATTTATAAATGATTTTAACTATTTAGTATTAAACAATTAAGTATTTCATAAAAATGTAGAGAGATGGGAAAAAACAAAAGAAATGATGAAATAGTGATGATAATAATAATAATAATAATAAGAGAAGAGTTGAAAGATTAAAAAAATATCAAGTATATTTGAATGTTAAACAATAATATTAACTTTTGTTTTAAAATGAATGTTGTTATTTGAACAAGGCTTTAAAAAATAATAGGAAGTGTGTCAAATTGACATAGATTATTTATATAGATATATAAATATTATGTAATAGTTTAGATTAAATTTTTTTGAAAGATTATGTTTTCATATGACAATTTTTTGTATTAAAAATAAAAATAAGTAAAAAATTTTAACACTTTAAAATCTCAAATATTAAATTTATAATTTATTTTTAAAATTATTTTTAAATTTATTTGATAATATGCAATAATAAATACTATTATCTTTGCTTTGAAATATGTGAAATTATAATTAAATGCGTATTCGATAAAAAAAGAAAAAAATATAAAAGCTTAACCAAAGAATGCCTATACCCAATAAGAATGTATAAAAAATTTAATAGAAAAGAAAAATTGCGAATAAAATAATTTTTTGATATTTTTTAACATGTTCATTAATTTTATAAACATTAGAAAATATTCGAAAATTATAATTGATACTCATGAAATTTCTTTGTTTATAATTTTACCAGTATGTTAAGAATCAACACATTCTTTTAAACATGAATGTCTCAAATTGTATCTAAAAAGACAGATACAGATGGTAATGTGGACGCCTGCGCAAGAAAACGGCGGCTTGTCTAGTTAGGTTTTGCTAACAATTTTCCATTTTCAGTTATCGATGGAAAAGGCCGGCCGTCGCTTCGAAAGCGCTTTATCGTTGGAAATAATAACACGTTAAAAAGTGTGGTATGGCGTTTCTATTTATATAAAAAAATTAATATAAAAAACATTGAATTCAATTGTAAAAAAAACAACGAAATTGAAAATTATTTACCAAATAATAGATACATAAAAACAATTAGAAGAATTCTGTGCTAAGTGATTTATAAAATTATGTTTTTCATTCAATGCGACACGCAACGACGATGATAGCCGACGTATCCTTCATCGTTGTCAAATTCTTCGATCGATACACTAAAACATTGTGTACTTATAATTATCGAGTATATCAAGTGATTAATTTTTTTAACAATTTTTTATAATCGTCCAGAAAATAATTTTAATTTCATGATAGTTTTAATCTTTCTTCATCTTTTTTTATGTTTAATTTCTTGTTTTGTTTTCATTTTATATTTCTCATACAATAGAAATAACGAGAAAATATAAATAGCACGTAAAAATTAATTCTCAAAATTATCAACAGGTGGTTCAAGAAAATAGCGAATTTTATTTTTTATTTTAAAAAATACATATATGTATATTTCGTAATAACAGAATATTATCTGAATAATTTTTTCAATATTACTTATAATAATTAATATCGAATGAAAAATTCAAAGACGGAAAGAGAAAAAGAAAAAAATGGTGCGCGATTGTATGCTTAAAATTAAAGCTACAAAAAATTAAGTATACATTTAATCAATAATAGAGATACTGAAACGAAATATGTGGAAATTTTTTATTTTTTAATCGAATGATTTTGTAAATTTTTTTTTCGATTAAAAAAAATTTTACGTAACTAACATCGATCGAAGGACGATTCGTGATCACGCAATATCGTTCTATTTTTGGGGAATGTTTTTAAATAGTAGTAACCTAGAGAAATACCAGATTTCACCATCTTTAGAGCAAAGAAATAGAGAAATTTTTAAATTAATAACAATTTATATATATCGGTAAAATCGGTTATAATGTGTAATGTGAAAGAAAAGATTTTCTATTTATGTAAAACGAGTCAAAATTGATTCGTATTTTATATCTTGTCTTGTATTATCTTGTATCTGGCATGAAATCCGTTTAGGAAACTATAAAATTACATATTTATTTATACAAGTTTTATTTACTCCCTACTCGTTATTTGCTTCAAAATCATTATCTGCAATCAAAGAAAAACAAGTCAAACCGCTTCTAATTATATATATATTTAATTAATTGCTAAATACCTTTTAATTGCTATATTATTACTTATGTATTTATTTTGTGTAAAAGAGTTAAAATTATTTTAAATGATGGAATAATTGAGATATATATTTCCAATTTCTCTATCAATTCGATCGAAAAATTTGAAAGAAAAAACGTTCAAAAGAAATGAAGAAAAATATATAGAAGAAAAAAGATGAAAATATTTGAAAATTGAAAGAGCAAAGATAATATAAAGGTGCAATTTAAAAAAAGAAAAATCAAATTATAAGAGAATAGAAAAAAAAAAGAAAAGAAGTTAAGTATATTGAAGAAAAGATATGAATCGTGAAGTGAATAATATAGTGATTCCATCGAACAATAACATAGTGGAAGAATGGTCGAGCAATTCGACTATCAACCGTATCGAGAATGACATAACTTCCAATTTTTTAGTGCAATTAATATTTTATATACTTTACGTACATATTTTTATTTTGGGTGTGTTTGGTAACATGCTGGTATGTTTCGTCGTGGTACGAAATCGACAAATGCAGACAGTGACGAATTTGTTCATCACGAATTTGGCATTGAGCGATGTTCTGCTTTGCGTTCTTGCGGTACCATTTACACCATTGTACACGTTCCTCGGTAAATGGATATTTGGCAGAACTCTTTGCCATTTGGTACCGTATGCTCAAGGTGTCAGTGTGTACATCAGCACGCTGACCTTAACGAGTATCGCGATCGATAGATTCATGGTAATTATCTATCCGTTCCATCCTCGTATGAAGATCGAAGTTTGTTTACTCGTGATCATCGGTATATGGATATTCGCATTACTACTCACTTCCCCTTATGGAATTTACATGCAGGAGGAGGAACCATATACTTATTGTGAAGAACATTGGCCGAACGAACGATTTCGCAAAATTTTTAGTTCCATCACGTCAATATTACAATTTGTCCTACCATTTTTTGTAATTGCTTTTTGTTACATCTGTGTCTCGATCAAGTTAAATGATCGAGCTAAAACGAAACCTGGTACCAAGACCAATAAAAGGGAAGAAACTGACAGAGAGAGAAAGAAGCGAACGAATCGAATGCTGATTGCTATGGTCACTGTATTCGGTATATCATGGTTACCGCTTAATATCGTAAACGTTATCAATGATTTTTATTCGTCAGCCAATGATTGGATATATTATAAACTTTGTTTTTTCATGACACATTGCCTCGCTATGAGTAGTACCTGTTACAATCCTTTCCTTTACGCTTGGCTCAACGATAACTTTCGCAAAGAATTTAAACAAGTACGAATTTTTTTTTCTAACACATTTATTTCTTATTATATATATGTACGTGTAGAAATTTATTTATCGATATAGTTTTTTATTTCTTTCCCTTTCATGTTAAAAAAAAGAACGATTCGGAAAGACGTTTTATTTCTTTGTAAGCGTTTCTTAAACATATTACTTCTTAAAGGATTGCAAGATTATTGAAATTATATAAATTTTAATAAAAATAATTTATCGATTTAATTTTTGAACGGAAATCTTCTTCGTTTTAAGTATATTTCTATATATTTATATTTATGACGATTTTAAAACTAGTTTAAACGATTTAATATTGATATATAATGAGAGAATATTATTCATGGAAAGAAAATATTATTCATCTTATTCTTCGTAAAATTCTATTTATCATGACTGTAAAAGAAAATCTTTTAAGGGAAATTTACACTCATTTACATTATAATACAAGTTTGCTCGAACTTTATTTTACTTTTTAATATGCGACAACAATATTTTCTCCAATAATCGAGCATCTTGTTAAGTTATTTTAAACTTATCATTATATTTCTCATTTATATTTTAAATATAAATTTAATTTATACTGTTATACATTTTCAATTATAATTAATTTATTTATGAAACAATCATATTTCATTTTTTAATCAAGAAAATTTTAAATTTTTAAATTTTTACATATACTTTTGATATCAATAAAATTTTCACGAATTCACCGTTACATTTACCAAATGAATTTTTTTGAAGGTACTTCCATGCTTTTCAAAAGCAATTAACGGTTATACTCCGAAAATTACCGAAGAATTTCAAAATAATAAAGAATGTAACGGAAATAATACCCTTCAGGAATCTTTATTATTGAATGAAACGCAAATAAGAAATTCGAATCCAGAAGGATGTGAATTGATTACCCACGAAACAACAGCTAGCAACGTGTCGAGAGACATAGAAGAAACAGAAGCTCTCTGATTCGACAAAGGTTCAAATGTCAATCGATTAATGTAAGTACTTACCTTTGCTTTGTAAAGAAAAGAGAATAACATTATTATATTCTCTTTACCATATATGATAAATATCTCGAACTAAATTACATTATCTGTTGGTTCTATTATAATAGATCTCTATATCATGTGTTCTTGACAAACAAGTAACGAGATTATGTTGTTCCTAATAAACTGAATTGCTTTGATTCAATCTTCAATGTTTATGTCAAATTTATTAAGAGAAGATAACTTGATGAAATGAAATTCATCAACAAAATCGATTTTCATTTATTGTTTTTAATTACAACATTTTAATTCATTAATTTAATATTTAAATTCATTCGCGTTAAAATATATTGTTCTAATTCTATTTGCAATTTAGATTAGATTGATTGATGATATTGAAATTATAAATATTTTTATATTTATTGATTCTATAATTGAATAATTGAATGTTATTTTTAAATAACATATATATATATATAAACTTTCAATATTTTTCCTTTAATGTGAGAAACGAGCATAAAACAGGTAAAAAAGAAAAAGAAGAGAGAAATGCGATTTACTACAAATTGTAAAAGAATCAATTCGCATATCAAATAAAGCATATTTTTTCTATAATACATTTCTTTTTGATTCTTTAAGTACAAAAAATTTATAAAATTGTTATTTTAATGATTTTATTTCTTTTTTTTTTTTAAATTGAAAAATCAAAAGAAAATAAAAATTAATGTTTTATCAATTTCTTACATTATATTTTGTTTTTATTAATAAAAAAGATTATAAAATATTAATTATTATATTATATATTATTATATTATTTGTTGCATCACAATTATATAAAAGAAAAATAAAAGAAATAAAAGTAAAAGTAAAAAAAATAAAAAAAACAATAGAAATAAAAATCGAAACAATAATAATATATAGTACAAAGAAAATACAAAATATAATATATAATACAAAGAAAAGATGTAATAAAAAAACTAAATGATGATACAATTGAACTCAATACTATGAGAAAAACAAATCGAAAATATTGTTATACTGAAGACATGAATATATATAATATACTATATTATATATATACGTCATTGAATTAGATGCACTATATACTATATTGAATACTTATATATTTATATATGTTTCAATAAGTTGCCATGTATTTCATATTGTGTTACTTCGGGATTTAGGATAATTATTTTACTTTTTTATCATCATTTGCATTTTGTTGTTAACTCTATATTTCTATGTTATATCCTAATGTGTATATTTTTTCATTGATAACGCTTTTTTCTTAATTTTTTTATTCTACACTATCCAAAATTATTTTTTTTTCTTTTTCTTATTGTTTTTTTATAAAATTTCTACGTTGAAAAAAAATATAAAAAGTAAAATAATAAAATAAAAAGACAATGAAAATCAATTTTTTTTTTAAAACATTCCTCTACTTTATCTCTATTTTACAGAAACAGCTGTACTTTCCCTGGAGGCTAAAAAAAATATCTAGTTTCAATCAAGTACATACTAAATTTTTCATGGATTATTATATATTTAGAATGAATGGTGGCGATAAATTAAATGGAAGAAATATAATTTAAAATTAAATGGAGGAAAGAAATATAATTTTAAAAGAATATACAATGTATTTATTATGATTGATAGCATTTATGAATTTAAATTTGTTATAAATTACAAAAGAAATTGCAAAAAAAAAAAATAAACAGAAGCTTATTCAATTTAAATATTCTATTTTTATATGTCCAAATTCCATTTTTATTTTAAATTTAATGTTAATTTTTAAATATTTATTTATAAAATAACAAAGATGATTAAAATTTATTGTTAAATATCATATCGATTATTAATCATAATGATTATGATAAAAAATAAAATAGAATTACATAATAATATATAACTATATATATATTTACTTGTTTGGTTTAACTTATAATTACAACTTACAATTACAATAAGTACATAAATATCTACTTATGCCATCAAACATAGTTTGAAATTTTATTTAAAAACTTATTCGATCGAATGTCCTAGATAAGGGAACATATTGTAAGGGTATGTTCGCTGATAAAAGCTGATAACAGCATCGTTTTGATCGACCATTCTCGAGAATGTATTCTCCCCTTTCTCTCATCTCCAATTTCAATTCTACAATAACATCTCATTATAGTATGAAATGATTACGGTAATCCGAGCACACCTTGTAAAAAACGATGCTTGTCAAGATAATATATATATATTACATGACATATCCATATCTTTATATGTGTATAATCTACATATAAACTACAATTATAAATAAATAAATATAAATATAAATCATATATATTTATTACTATCTAATAATATATAGTAAATAAATATTTACTATGTATATGTGATATACTATATAGTATATATGTATATGTATGAATTTATATTTTTTTTATTGTATTCTCCTATCAGCATATTATTTTACGAGGTTGTTTAAAAATAGAGATTAAAGAAAAATGAAATAAATACATTTGAGATTCTATGTTAATTTTTTTTTCTACTTATATTTTTTATATGTGTATATATAAAAACATAGACGAGATATATATATATACATATATCTCGAGATATATATATATATATATTATGATCTCATGAATAAAAAAAAAATAAAACATATTTTCTCAAATAAATTTCAGTGATAAAAATCTATTTATGCAATTAAGATGCATTAAATTCGAAAAAAATAAAAATATAATAGATTATAATAATTCTTCCAATCAAATATATAGTATAGTAGTAATTTATATAAGAATGATATTTATTATAGAATATTTATTATAGAATTCTATATTTTGTTTACGATAAAATATTTTGTTTCGTATCTTACTTATATCATAATAAAATTTAGTTTCAATTCTAACCACTATTAATGTTGTAATCTTATTCTTTGCTGAATCGATAATGTCGGAGATGAAAGTAATGTATGTAAAGGGATATAGAGTCTTTATAAAATATATAGAAAAATATATTGAATGATATTTATTTTGTATCTTGTATATAATCAAATTATTGATGCTTATATAGTATATAATAATAGTAACTTTTCTTTTATTTGTATGAATATTAAATATTTTTATATAAGATTTTTTTATAGGAAATAATAATAGGCGACTCTAAAAACATTTAGATATTTTTATTAACATTTTTACATTGTTTTCAATAGTTACGTCATGATCTGTGCCTCGCATTTATTTTATACAAAGCTGTAACATTTAAAAGAGAGAGCAATAAATCTGCTCTATGTTATTATGTGAAATATAGTTTTTCACGATATTTTCATTTAGCAAATTTTATGTTTTTTTATTTTTTTTTATTCATGTTTATACATATATAATATACATATACATATATATATATATATATATATATATATATATGTTGTATATATAGTAGAATCTCGATTGTGATAAAATGGAAATACGTATCAACAAAATACGTGCAAATTTCAATGTTCGTATAATGAATGCAATAATAAATTATCCCTACAATGATATTAATAAAATTATTTTTTTATTATAATATATAAAATCATTCTTCATATATTCTTCATATACTATTGGAATGAATATAGTTTCCATGCAATGATTAAGGTTGCAATAATCGAGATTCTATTGTATATGCATTCATTTATATACATTCGTATTCTTTATTATATTTAAATATAATTGCAAATATTTGGATAATATACTAAAATTAATATTTGTAAAATGTTTCATTTTATCGTACAATAAATCAATATTTATGCAATAAGAGAATTATCCAATATAACAAAAAGAAATACATACATGTACGAAAATATTTTGAATATTTTTTAAAATAAACAAATTTGATTCATGTTCCATCATAGTAATCACAACAAAATTCGACCAACTTCTTAAAAAATTCACATTAATTATTTATAAGCGAATTAATTTAATTTTTTTAAAACTTCATCTTATTTCATCATAAATTCACAAATCTCTTTGTTACCGCATTGTATTAGATTTCATATTTAAAGAACATGAAAGAGGCACAAGAGAACATATTAATTACTTTCAAAACTCATTTTACATTTTTTATCTTTTTTTCCCGTTATTCTTTCTCATTATTATATTTTTAAGCTGCATTTATATACTATTTCAATAAACATTAATACCAAAGGGAACATCCTGATACTCAACAATCAACTATATATTTAGAATCACTAATTTATCTATCAATTCATTCTATTGTTTTTGTATTATTAAGAAGTACATTCATGATATGATATAGTAGTGCAACATAATAATATAATAAATATATTCTAACTGGAAAATTGATTAAGTTAATCATACCAGTTAAACATAACGTTAAATCGTATGCGCTATATAATCCAATTACTTTTTTCCAGGTACAAACGTTTTTCTGCGCATACAATATATATTAATCTCCTTGGTATTAATGTTACATTATTTCTGGATATTACTGAACATTGACGTTATATCCCTTCAGCATGTTAAAGTTAATTAGATCTTTATTAAGATATAAAGATATAGATGAATTTCATCTAAGCCATAATTTCAATCGAAGAGCATCTACACCATTTAAATAGTATCGAAATAATCGCTTATCACGCACAAAACCAAGATTCTCGTACAAACGTAATGCTGGTCGATTAGTAATTTCTGTTTCTAAAACTACTTCACCAGCATTATCTTCCACCATAGCCTGGATCGCTCTTCTTACCAGGTTTGATCCAATCTTTTGCTTTCGATATTTTACATCGACAGCTAACATTGCAATGTATCCACGTTTTATGACTTTTCTATGGATGTCCAGTTTGCAGACAATGGCACCAACACACTCGTCACCAAACATCGCCTTGACGAACAAAAAGCAAGAGTTTTCTGTAAATTCTACACACCTGCAAGACAAAGGCATCCGACCAAAGCTGGCTAACAATTTTTTCTATTTCTTAATATTTTCTAATACCATATTGATTATCTCTTAGATAGAATCATATAAATACAAAGATACACAATATTATGAAATAAATATTTTTTCCAGCATTGTTTGAATATATTTCATTGCTTTAAGAATATATATATATTTTGTTATTTCAATAATATACATACCAGAAAACATAATTTTGGCCAATTATAAATGAAATATCTATATGTGTAAATAGAATATGGTTCACTTAGGTCCTTTTGTATTAACTTCATAATATCAGGCATTTGTAATTCACTTGTGTAACTAACATATTTTATATCATTACCTCTATTTTCCAACGATAATGTACCTAATTATATATAAAAAATAATCAATATAAAGATTTCATAAAGATACACTTAGCTATTAAAATTTAAATGTACAAAAATTAAATTTTAATTAATACATGTAGATAAAGATTAATTTATACCATGTTGATTTAACTGAGTAGTTTCAGGTTGTGTAAGATTAGTCATGCTAGTAATTCTTTCAGGAGAATTACAAATTCCATTGACTCGAGATATTCCATTTCTATGTGATTCTCCATATATTTCAGTTGTCTTTAAACTAAGTCGAGATGTAATATCTAATGTAGCAATATCTGTCAAAGAGTTTTCATTCTTTTCTTCAATGCTATTTTGTTCACTTTCTGATTCATTTCCATCTTGTCCACTTTCTACGTTTATCTTTTCCATTTTAATTCTTTCAATGTTTCTTTTTTTCAAATATCAAAATTTTCTATTCACAGGATACAATTTGAATAAAGAATTTTAAAGATGATAATTTTTCCGTTTTTATACAATATATTGCTGTGACATTAAAGCTTTTAGATGTCATATCAATTTTTCAATCGAATTTTCATAATTATGATGAGTTAAACAATTTTCGTACTGTTAATGTTATTTTCAAATATAAAATTCCAACGTAGCCCTTCAACTGATGGACACCATATTGAATTTTCAATGATCATTAAGAAGACAAACATAAACAATATGCAACTAGCAACCATATCTTAATTTTAGCATTATATTATTATCATTTTTTTAATTTTAGATAAAAAATAAATAAATATAATTGATGAAATAATGTAATTAAATTTTGTATAACTTAACTTTAGATTATATAATATTTATAATAATATTTTTTATAAAAATCATTTTAATATAAATAGAATTTTATTTTTGTTATAAACAAATATAAAATTTTTATATTAAGAAAATAGTATATTTAAAAATAATATAAAAACAAATAAAATAATGTTGATTTTTATTATAATATATATTCTATTTCATAATTGTAAGAGGGCGCTTATATTCTTGGACAATATCAGAAGTATGTAGAAGTTCTATTAATATTAAAAAGTTTAAGGTTCTTTTCGACTAAAGCACCATGGGTAAGTTGTTTGATATAATATGAATTTTGTTTTTATCACTTTGAATCAACTTTTTTGGCATTAAAGTTATTATCAAATGATCATTAAGAATCTATAAAAACATTAAATTTTTCTATTTAGATGTATATTATTTTCATATATACAAAATAAAAGTTTAAAAATTTATAATATATTGATGGTTTTTCGACACTTCTTATTTTAACAATATAATCTTTACAATCTGCTTAAATTTTATATTTATTATATTCAATATATTATTTTGTCAAATATAATACTATGTATAAATTTAACGTTTTTTATTTTAGACAAAACCGAAATCGAATAACAATTATATATCATTAATGATAAATTTTTTTATATATTATAGGTATTTCTCGCGATCATTGGCATAAAAGGCGAGCAACTGGTGGTAAAAGAAAGCCAATTCGTAAAAAGAGAAAATTTGAATTAGGTCGTCCTGCTGCAAATACAAAACTTGGACCTCAACGTATTCATACGGTAGTATTACACAATTTTTCATATAAAAATTTTAAATTATTTATTATCACATTATCAAATAAATTATAATTCTATTCAGTCATAAAATATAATAAATATTTATTGTATATCATATTATTTACTTTTGCTTTAAAATTCTAAAAGATTTGAAATTAAGTAATTTTGCATGAAGATAATTCTTCTTTCATATGAAAATAATACAATATAATAATAATGTATATTTAAATATGACATGATGACTAACTTTACCTACTCTGAGTATTATGTTGACTCATATCCCACAGCGAACTGAATAAAATTATTATATATTATTTATTTTTTTTTTACAAAATAAACATAATTTTTATAAATTCATTTTTCCTTATAAATCAGGTACGTACCAGAGGTGGTAACAAAAAATATAGAGCACTTCGTTTAGATACAGGAAATTTTTCATGGGGATCTGAGTGTACTACAAGAAAAACACGTATTATAGATGTAGTTTATAATGCATCAAATAATGAATTGGTGAGAACAAAAACTCTTGTAAAGAATGCAATTGTCACTATTGATGCAACACCTTTCAGACAATGGTATGAAGGTCATTATGTTTTACCATTGGGTCGTAAACGAGGTGCTAAATTGGTAAGTGAATAAGTTTTTCATTTTCAATATAATAGATAAATTAATAACAACACATAACATAACTAATAAATTAATAATTATTCAAATACATAGACTGAAGCTGAAGAAGAAGTTTTAAATAAAAAACGTTCAAAAAAAGCAGAAGCTAAATATAAAGCAAGACAGCGATTTGCTAAAGTTGAACCTGCTCTTGAAGAACAATTTGCTACAGGACGTGTTCTTGGTGAATAAGATTTTTATAATATATAAATTAATTTTTTAATATATATAAATTTAATAATTATTGTTATCTTAACTTTAGATTTTCATATAAATTATATATTATAAACATAAATTATATTTTATGCTAAATACATAGACTGAAGCTGAAGTCATAATAATTTTAAATGAAAATATCAAAACAAAAAATATTAGATATATTTTTTTATGGACTATTATAAATTATCCATCAAGTCATATATGTACATTTATTGATTTTAATTTCAGCTTGTATATCAAGTAGACCTGGACAGTGTGGTCGTGCGGATGGTTATATACTTGAAGGAAAAGAACTTGAATTTTATATGAGAAAAATTAAAAGTAAAAAAGCCAAATAAATATGTAACTACAACAAGAAAATAAAATAATCTATATGAAAAAATTTTAATAAGTAATTGATATATCCTTATTTATATGAAATGATTTTATATGATGAATTTATATGAAATGATTCTTTTAAAAATATATAGATTTAAAATATTTAAATGACAATATAAATATATAGGAAATATATATAACATATAAAAATTTATATGATTAACTTACATAATTAATACAAAAAGATATTTGATGTTATGAACAAAGAGAACAATATTATGCAAAAAGAACGGAGATAGGAAAAAAACTATAAAAACAACGCCATCTCTTGAGTTAAAAATCTTTTCGAAGATAAACTAAGAATTAAAAATTTTTGCCATTTTTATAATATCTTTGGCACTCAAAAGATAGCGCTGTTTCTGTAATTTACTCTTTGTCCTTTTCGCATGTTTCTTTGCCTGTGATATGTATGAACTTCCTCGCAAATTCTACATTCTTATTAATAAGTTAAAGCTTCCAGAATTCGTCCACGAGATAACGCTACTTATATTAAATTTGTCCACATTCATTCAGTTCCGTTGAAAAGTTTCCGATAAAAAAAATTGCCTATAGTAAAATTTCCCATAAATTCGCTATTTATTTTTTTCTTGATTTTGAATAAATATATTCTATTTATAATCATAAGAAAAAAAAGAAAATAACAGCGATAATTTGATATTTAAAGATATCTATCTATAAAGTATTATAAATGAAGCTATATTGCTGTAATAAATGTTCCAAAGTGAAAAACGCAGAAATATTGAGAAAGTTAGGAAAAAAATTTTTTGGAAGAAAGAAAAAAATATAAAGATATAAAAAATATACATATATGACATAAAAATATATAAAATATATTACGATAAATTAAAACAAAATATATATATATATATATATATATATATATATACTATGTACATATATGCAATACATTTGTTATAAAAATACATAAATATCTGTTATACAGATTGAAGTTTGGTTTCATCTATTAAACATGTAAACATATAAGTAATGATTTAGATTTACATGAAATAGTAATCTTTAATATATATATTTTATACATCAATGATGATATTTTAAAAAATTATTAAAGCTATTTAATTATTTAAATACTATTTTACTTTTATATAATTTATGATATGATTAGAGATTTAAATCTATATATAGATTTATAATTTATATCAAAGAAATTGTTGTAAAAATTCAAAAGATGAATCAATATTATTATGCACATATTGAATCTAGAAAATTAATTATTTAGAAGATATGTATAAATATAAGAAATAATTAAATCTATGCATAGATTTAAAGACAAATAATTCAACATTATATTGTCTTAAAATATAAAATTGCTTTTTAAAAAGTATAACTATATGAAAAAGATAATAAGAAAATAGTTTAAACAAACATTAACTATTATTTCAAAACCTCAAAATAAAATAAATGATAAAAAGATTATTTTATACACTTTACAAGTTAATATCTTTTGCATTTTTAAATAAATAATGGGAAATATAATATAATTATTAATTTGCAATATAAATTATTTATATTATACTATCTATAACATTTCTCATTTATTTCAATTTTTTATACAGAATAAGAAATAAATAATTTTTCATACTCATGTAAAATAAAGTATAAATATCATTTATTTTATTTTAAAATTTCAATAATTTTTTTACTTTCTTTTTCTCTTATTTTTTTCTCTAAAAATATATAATAAATTAAATATTGTTTTTTTAATTTTTTTTTTTAATAAAAATTTTTACATTGGATTACATTACATGATATACATACACTATGATGAATTTCCATTACCATCAGTTTCAGAACAACACAAAGCTAGAGATGTTGATATTTTGTTCAGTTTATCATGTGATAATTCGTACATCCTATTAGTAGGGCTGTTTACTTTGATATTATGATTCTGAAAAATATAGAGGAATTTGTTGGAGCATTGTATAAAACCAAAAATAAAAAAT
This sequence comes from Apis laboriosa, assembly GCF_014066325.1. Lineage (NCBI taxonomy): Eukaryota > Metazoa > Arthropoda > Insecta > Hymenoptera > Apidae > Apis > Apis laboriosa. The sequence continues at coordinate 4,833,587 of NW_025222452.1, forward strand.
AATTCAAAATTATATAATTGTAAATTTATCTAACATTTAATTATCTAAATAATTAATGAGGAACAAAGGTAGTAAAAATATAAAGGATTCAAAAACAAATTCAGTGTAAATTAGAATATTCATTATATATATATATATATATAATATATAATAATATATATATAATAATATATGTATTTAAATTTTAATTTAAATTTCTATATTAATTAATATAGAATATAAAATACTCAACAAATATATATGAGATCATTTTTAATTAATACATATAAATTAAAATTGGTTGTTTTTATATAAAATAATTATTGGAGTAGACATTACTCCTTGAATACATATTCTTTATTTTGTTATTTGTATTTTTTACATTACAAAAAATTTATGTATAAAGTACTATTTTGTTCTAACATTTTAACAATAACACTTACATATAAATACAAACTGTGAAGAGCCATGAAATAAAAAGTACAACAATATTGATAAAGCTAAAGAATAAGTATTTATAATTTATTAAACTTCTGGCTTTAGTTTCAGACTTATTAATATACTCTAGGCCCTCCACATGTTTGATGTTACATGCTGTGTATTTATCATAAGTCTGGGCATCACCTGCTGCTGATTCGAATTTACAGTAGAACTGGTAACAATAGTAGTGAATGAAGGTTTTTGAGCACATGTTCTCATATGCATTGGCCAATGTGATTGTTGGCAAGGATAATCACAATATGCAGTATTCCAACAGCAGTAAAATAATGCTTCTCTACCACACATTGCACACCATTGTTTACGTTTAATTTCTTCAATACATCGTAGCTTTTCTTCTTCTGCTTCTCTACGAGTTTCCTCAATAGCACGTAATCTTTCAGCTTCCAAACTTGCTTTCATTTCACGTAATATTCTATCTAAAATAAAAAAAAAAAATATTTAAAAAACGCATATATAATTTTTATAAAATATAAAAATAAAATGAAGGAAAGATACGAAAATATACCTGTATTATGTTTTAACTCTGCTAATTGTTGTTGATGTTGCCATCTCATACGTTCTATTTGTAATCTTAAAAAATGTACTGTCGCTTGATGATTTTCAGACATACGGCTTTCACAATTTTGACTTTCTTGTGCTGCTTCCTTATAAGCCTCTTCCATTAATTTAGCCAGTTTTCTGGCTAAATCTTGAGCACCATGATACAAACGAGCACTAATAGGTCCTGCTTCTGGTGGTAGCATTTGATATTCAATACGATTTTCAGTTTGATGATCAGCTACTATAGAATCGATTGAATTGAATTGTGTGCTTGTTGATGAACGTGGAATGAGTTGTGGACAATTACGAGGTTTATTAGGAAATGATTTTCTAGCTTTGCTTTCCTTTGTTTGTTGATATGATAGTTGCAATGAAATTTTCGAAGTCTGTTGATCTTGAATTGTAATATCACAATTTTTCTCTTTTTCGGTAATCAAGTTACTAGTGGATTTTTTTGTAGTATTAGATGTACCATCATTTACAACAAAAAGTAATGCAACAGATTGATCTGTAGTATTTTTTTTATAAGTGTCAACATCACTATTAATATCAGTATCAATTGGTGTTTTATTGCTTAGTATTGAAATAGTTGATTCTGTTAAATTGTTACTATGATTTTTAGAATTATCTTTCAATTTTGTTGAATCATTTTGTTGTTTAACTATTGTTCCTGTTGTATTTAATTTCTGACTTTGTTCTATTGTGGTAGATCTTAAAGCTTTCTCGGCGTTCATTTTATCAACTATTCTTGTCTTTGGTTTATAAACTTTTTCTATGTTTTTAGTATTTTTAAAATTATTCTTTTGTGAATTTAAATTTTGACTAGCATCTTCTTTACCAATATTCATTTTAGAAGTGAATTCTTTTTTGGATATTTGAATATCTTTTACTGTATGTTTTTTTGAAATTACTATTTCTTGTTTTAATAAATTTTCCAAAGATCTTTTATTATCATTTGTTTCATTTTCAGAGTTATTTTGTTTCAACATAAAATTTGGTCCATTTGTGTCATCTTTTGCTGTATTTCCATTATTTATTTCATTTTTATTAGTTTTACTTGTACTTGGTTTCATGTCTTCTTTTGTGACAATATCCAATTTTGTTAATATATTTTTGCCTATTTGCACGTCCTCTTTACTTGCACTTTCTCTGTCCATTGATTCGTTTAAATTGTTGCTTGTAACAGCAATGGTTTCGGTTTCGTGGAAATTATCAGTTTCTACTATTTTAGATGATCTACTTTCAATTTTGCTTCCTTTATTAGTCGAGTTAAATTCATTTGATATTTTATTTTCAGTATCAGAATTATCTATCTTCTCTAAATCGTTTTGCGACTTCATTTTAACATGGACTCGCTTTTTAAGAAAAGGTGTTTTCTTAGGAATTAAGTGTTGCGGAGATATGCAATTACTAGAATTGAGAGGATCATAATTTGGTAACATTAACTTTATTTGCATTGGATCATGCGGATTATATTGTACTTTAGGGGGTGCAAATTTGAATTCACCAAATACAAGCTCTAATTTCCGACAATGACGAGTAATTTCTCTAACACATTCCTCCATATCTAATTTTCTTTTTCTTGGTAATGGAACAGGTGGATCTTCTGAATATAAATATAGATCTCGTGGAGAAACCCATGCTCGATCATGTTCACCAAAAAATCGAACATCTACAAAACCTTGAGAATTCATTCGAGGCATAGCTTTTGCAGGCCAAAATGGAAAACCTTTCAATTTAGCCCAAACTAGTGGATGAGGACGACGACATGGTTCAATAAACCATGCTGGTTGTGGTCTTGGCAAATTTCTTCCATGAGCATAACAATCAGGACATGCTTCAATTTCTGATACTTCTTGACGTGCTAATTTAATAATTTGTTTTGCAGCATTCGTTAATTTAGATGTATCAGTGTATACTCCACCACCTATAATTTGATTTATATAGAACTAATTAATATTTTCATTATTAATTTAATATCAATATATATTTAGTATGCACATACATGTATTAAATACAATACAGTTATGTTGAATCCATTTAGCATCAGCCATAAATGCATCCGTACTACCGTATAATTTAGCTCGAACATTTGATTCTAAAAGGCTTAAATCCATTGGCTTTACCACATAATCTAGATAATTTGGAGCTTCAGAAAGTTCTACTGGTTTCCAAAATGGTTCTGACTATAATGAGAAAATTTGAATTCAATTTTAAAAAAATAATAAAATAAACTAATATGAATAAGAAAATAGTACATACACCAGGATATTCCCTCATTCTTTCAACAACATGTTTTAATAATAAACATAATTGATCAACAGATAATTGTGCCATAGCTGTAGAACGCGTTTCTGCATTTTCCGCTCGTAAAATTGCTGCACATTCTCCACATATCCAATTTTGAATAATTGATTGTTGCATTCCTATACATTTGCGATGCCATGATCTAGGACATGCACTACAATGTGCTTCTACTGATTCTTTATGACATCGCCAACAAAATCTATCATTCGTATTTTTTTTCTTTCGTTTAGTTCTTGAATTATTTTCCTCTAAAAGTACATCTGCTTCTTGAGTACTAAAAAATTTAGTTTCTTAAGTTTTAAAGTTTATTACTTTATTATTATTTAGAATAATATATTTATTATTATATATTTAAAATATTATTAATCTGATAGAGAATCTTAATACTTTATATCAATTTGAATTTTTATAACAATTCATTTTTAAATTAAATAATAAATTATTTAATTAAATAAAAATTATTTGAAATTACAAGTACACATTATCTATACTTACGTAATACTTCGTCGTGTCCTTTTTAAATTATTTCCACTTTTATTTGTAACTTCTTTTGTATTCTCAGTTTTAATTATTTTAGAATCATTTTCAGAAGCAAAAGAAATAATATCCAACTTTTCGCTGTTCTGTCCATGTTCTATTTTATTTATGTTACATTTGATATCTTTCTTATTATTTTCTAAAATAATTACATCCTCCTCATTTTCATATTTCTTTTGATCACAATTTTTAATATGCAGTGCATCTTTAATATCATTTTTTATATCTATAATAGTATCTCTACTTGTTTCTTTATTAGCAATATCAATATCTTGTTCTTCTTGAACATTTGTCAATTGTGAGTTTTCTTTTTGTGATTCAGATATAACTGAATTTTGCAAATGTAAAGAATTTGTAAAACTTTTTTGTGCCTCTATTGATGTCATTTTGACTCATTGCATGCATTTAGTTGCATATCTATTTAAAAATAATATTAAAAAATATATATATATATATTATAATTAAAAAATTATATGTAGATATAAAATGTTATTTATATGTTCAAAGAAAATATATTAAACTAAATTATTACTTAATTAAATAAAATATATAATATTAAAAAATATATAGAACAAAAATATAATAAATAAGATTAATTTAAAAAAAAAGTAAAAAATCTCAAAAAAATAAAATAGAGAAAATAAAAGAACATAAAATAAGCTTTGTTTATAAAAAAATATTTATCAGTTTTTTTTTTATGATTACTTCAATAAAATATATTTTAATTACTATATTAAGACTATGAAACATAAATTTTTTAAAGATTTTTGACGATATTTATTTTTGTAGTTAATATATGAAATACTTTGATTAAATAGTTTATATTAATCAAAAGTAACAAATATGATATTATTTATAATAATATTGTTGTTGTATTATATATTGATTAACAATAATATGATAGAACATACAATAACAGTAAACTGAATATAGGGGTTTTAAATTATATCCAATACTATAATGTGAATAGACAAAACAATTACCATCTATAGAATTCAGATAAGAATCTGGAAATAAAATTAATAAGGATGCCTTTTTTTCAATAATCTCTGTAGCTTTCAAAATGTATTCAACAAATCAAATAAATCACTTTCAATATAAATCCCAAACAACATGGATAAGCGAAATATATCACTTACTAACACGACATTGCATCAAAAGCATGAACATTCTTTCCCCCTCCAATATACGAGGCTTCTTACTACTAGTGTCTCCATCCTTCGGTAATATTTGTAGTTAACTATAAAAAACCACGTGATATTTGAAATTTACAGATTATTATAAGTATCGTTTGTCAACTTTTTTATATTTTTAATATTAAAACTCAGTATTACATTTAATAATTTAATACATACCTATAGCCATACGCGGATTTCATTATACACATATATGTTTAAATATGTATACTTTATAATATGTACAAACGATATTTCTTCCATTATTTTATTTGTTTATTCAATTATTATGTATATACATGTACATTTCTTGAATATTTATTTGATAGAGATAAATTCTGTTCTTTCTTTTCGTTAAGAAAAAACCGCCCTTACCATTCAAGTTTAATATAATCAAATATTTTAATCTTATATACTTTTATGTAGATTGTATTCTATCATGATTTAATAAAATCAAATTCTTTGAAGCATTATTAAAATAATATTCTTGCAATATGACATTTATCATTAATTTCTTACTGCCTTCTTAAAACACGTTTAAATATACCTAATGTATTTAGTATTCGCCAAATATATATATGATAATCAAAATATAGTGCAATAACATTTTGAAACAGTTTAATATTTAATCGCACCATATTTCTGCACAAATACACTGAATAAACATTAAATCACAATATAAAATGTTTCTTCATTTTTATGCTAGGTTATGCTGCGCAATGGATTATACGAACATATGATCATGTGCTTCCCTCTATGAGAGTTTTAATGCAAAACGTGATAAGTTTATAATTATCATGTAAGAAAAAGAAAGTTTACTGTGTATATAATAAATATATAGTATGGCACATATAGAGCATAAGAAAAATAAACAGGAGTGCAAGTTAATGATTAATTTTTTTAATATACTAAAATATTAACGTATAAAATATAAACATTTTTTAAAATCTTACAAAGATTTTTTATACATTTTAAATCTAATTATAAATTTATGATCGTAATTATAAATTATCAAATAAAATTTTTCCATTTAATGATTGATGTATAGATAAAAGCTCTAGGTTATGTAGAATTATTAAAATAAATTTATACTTGTTTTTAAATTTATCAACAGCGTTCAATCAAAACATTTAAGATTAGTTTGACACGAAATGGAACTTAGTGACCTAATATTAATCCCGAAAGTCGATAATGTTGCATTAATAGATAAAAGTGATGAAAATGGCAAAAGCATAGATGGAAGACTGTGTATTAGTAGTCACCATCTTCTTTGGTCTTCACGGCAAAGTGATGGTCGAGAACTCTGGGTACAATTTATCAAACAAAAATTATTTTAATCATTATTTTTTGTCCATAAATTTATGTTCTATGTTTTTTCAATGCTTTGTTTTCAGCTATTGTACCGAAATATTGATCTTATAGAAAAAAAATTGAATACTCAAAGTCCAGGTGGTAGTATTATTTTAAAATGTAAAGATTTTCATATTCTTCAATTAGATATTAATTCAACAGAAGATTTAACAAATGTTGTATTATCTATAGAAATGCTAATGTCACAAGGTGAAATATATAATTTCATTTTAATTTTTATGAAAATGCATTTATGTACATCTCATGTTAATTTTTAATTTTCTATTTATCACAGAGCAAACTTTACAATATCCCTTTTTTAATAGACCACAAATAACTAATAATACTATGATATTAGAAGATGGATGGACTGCATTTACTCCTGTATCAGAATGGTCCAGATTATTAACTACTTATGCAGATGAATGGCGTATTAGTTATTTAAATAAAGACTACAAAGTTTGCAATTCTTATCCTTCTGCTGTTATAGTACCATGTCACATAGAAGATAAATTAATAGTATCATCTGCTAATTTTAGAGATGGTGGAAGATTTCCAGTGTTATGTTACAGGCATGAAGGAGGAGTATGCTATTTTTTATTATACAAAATAATGAATAATAATACATTAAAAATATATTTATATCTATATAAGTAATTACTAATTTACATTTATAAAATGAATATTACAGAGTATCTTGTTAAGAAGCAGTCAACCAATGTGTGGTACTAATGGTAAAAGATGCAAAGAAGATGAAAGATTATTAAATGCAGTCTTAGGTCCAGGAAGACGTGGGTAAATATAATATATATATTTAAATTTATATTTTAATTAGTCTTAGAAATTTTAAATTATTATATAATAATTGATCTATAATTGATAATATAATTGATTTGATCAATTTTAATGTTTAACAATAGAAAATTATATTTCTGCAATCTAAACAATATTATTAATGCAAAATTTGTTAATAGTTATATAATAGATACAAGGTCAATTGCACAAGCTCAAAGTTCCAGAGCTAAGGGTGGTGGTACAGAAATGGATGCTGCTTATCCGCAGTGGCGGAAAGTACATAAAGCAATTCCACGGTCGCATGATTTAGCAGATAGTTTTTTTAAATTAATAGAAGCTTGTAATGACATAACATGTTCTACTTCCCAGTGGATTTCAAGACTTGATAATAGTGGATGGTTATCTGCTGTACAAAGTGCTTTAAATGCTGCTTGTGTAACTGCTCAGTGTCTTCATCAAGAAGTTGCAGCTGTATTAGTTCATGGTATGTAATCTATAAAATAATTAAAAAAAAACAATTATATTAATTATAATATCATTAAATAAAGACATATGCTATATGTTGATTAGGAAGTACTGGCAGAGATTCTACCTTAGTAGTAACCAGTTTAGCACAGACAATATTAAATCCCGACTGTAGAACGATACGTGGCCTTCAAGCTTTAATTGAACGTGAATGGATACAAGCTGGTCATCAATTTTTCAGTCGCACACGTCATGGACCATATCATCCATCAAGTTCACAAAGCTCAACACATGCCCCAACTTTTCTTCTTTTCCTTGACTGTCTTTATCAACTTCATTATCAATTTCAATTTAGTTTTGAATATACAATACAATTGTTAATTGAATTGTATAATCATGCATATTATTCCAATTATGGAACATTTTTAGGTATCCATATATAATACTATATTCTTATAATTTATTTTAATATTTATATAAAATATTTATATATTATGATTTTAGGTGATTCAGAAGCAGAGAGAGTTAGACTTCGATTATCTGAACGAACATGTAGTTTATGGTCATATATAAATCAACCAGATATATTGGAGAAGTGGTTAAATCCTTTATATGAAAGAAATTCGAGTGTTATTTGGCCTAGTGTTGCACCTATTAGTATACAATTGTGGAAAGAACTTTATCTTGGTCATACAAATGTCGCTCCATGGAAAAATTTACTATCGTGTATAAAACAAATAAAACAAAATCATACGGCAGTACGGAAAGTTGCTAGTCAATTACAAATTCAAATAAAACGAGCAATAGAAGAAATGCGTTCGAATCCTGATATATGTTATGAAGAAGAGAATCAAGATGAACATACCTGTATAGCACAATTAAGTTTAGAATCTCAAAATATCTGATGTAGATCGTAGATATCGCAAAAAGGAAAAAAATTCATTTTATATGATATGCAATATTAATCTTTTCTTATTTATAATATAAAGTTTATATGTATATAAAAATTTACCAAAATTTTTATTACAATTTCAGAATTTTTTTTCGTTACATATATTCTCAAGATTTTTAGATTAAAAATCACTTTTGTAATAATATAATGATGTAAATATAAGTAGCACACATTGATATATATATATATATTGTTTATTTATATTATTTATTTTTAAACAATTTATTATAATATGTATATGATGTATATATTTAAAGTAGAAAAAACAATTATCTATCATTTTTATTTACATGATATAATTGTAATCTTATTTTCATTCACAATTCGTATATAAATCTTAACAAAAAAAAAGATAGAAATAGAAATTTAATTATATAAAAAAATAAGATAATTATATAAAATTGTTATTAATTTTATTTTCGAATTTTACGTTTAAAAATAAAATAATCTTTAAGTATAGGGAGAAAGAGGGTAAAGACAAGTTTTTACCGTTACTTGGGAAGGACGATTGAAATACGAGAAGGAAAAGATAGACAAAGATGAACAAAACTGGAGGGGAGGGTTAAGGGCGGCAGGATTATTACACCAATGAAAAGAGGGAGATCACTGGAGGGGAATATGGCAGGTGTTCATACACAAAGAAACTGAAAGAAATTCTATGGTCATTAGTGTGGAATTCGAATATATCTCTTGTATATTTTTTTTTCTCGTCCTTTTAATCTTCTACAAAACTTATATAAAAAAATTATTTTATAATAAGAATATACAGAATATATAAGCATATATAAATTTATCCAAATATAAAATTATATAAAAATAGTTTCATTTCTTTCATATATTACTTACGGTAATACATATTTGTTCATCTAACATTAATAATTAACTTTTCTTTTCTCTTGTTTACTTCATTAATTTGTATAAACTGATTATAATAAAACACAAAACTATTGAAAAAACATTAAAATCCAACAAACAGGTTTCTTGAAGATCGTTTTTGAACATGAGCTCGATTTCCTTGGATGAGTGTGGATCTAGTCACGAATAAAAATAAAAAACGTGGACTGAATTCAAACCCATCCAAGGCCATCGAACAAATCCTTTGATTTATGAGGTTTAAACTTGATGAAACGTATATTATGTACTTAAAGATATTCTAATGAAAATATGATGAGAAAGGAAATGCACGACCTAAACCAACAACGGAATCACGAGACAGAATGTGAAGGAATGATGCGTTTGAAAATGGAATTGCAGAAGTTGCGGGTAGGGGAATAAAAGTAAACGGGCCCGGATTGGTGCGTCTCCCTACTCCTCTTATGTTACAAGTAAGGCCCTTAAGTGGGAAAGGGATCTTGGCTGCATCGAAATCATATACCAAAGATGTTAACTTTGTGTGAATAATCTATTTTATTTATTTTATAATTTATACAGATTATAAGTTATTATTAAGATTACATTTTTGTATATTTTTTTTAAATATATATATAATAACGAATAAAAAATATATATATATATATATATATATATAATATTATAAAAATATTATATAATACTAAAAAAAAATTACAATGAATGAAAAATTAATATATATAATATTCAGTGTTCTATATATATAAACATATACATACATATATTTCTATAATCACTATCTTTTTCTCGTTATATATATTTATTTGTATATACTTATATTTATATACTTATATATATAAATATTAACAAAAGTCAAAAATACTAGAAAATCATATTATATTTTTTTGTACAATTTATAAACAGAAATTTTTTTAATCCAATATCAAAAATTCTTTAATATAAATTAAAATTTTTTTGAAGTTTGAAATTACAATAATTCATTTTTCAACAAATTATTTTATAAATAATATTATTTTATGAAATTCAAAATATAAAACTATATCAATTATATAAAAATATTTAATCATATTGTTTAAAGAATAATTATAATTCAAAAAATGAAATTATATGAATGATATTTTTTTTTGTAGAATATTTATTTCATTATCTTATACATTCTGATTTCTAGTTACTTTTTTAATATTTATTTTGAATTTTTATATGTATATATGTATAATAAAATGATATATAATAAAATAAATTTATATTAAAAAGCAAAAAGTTTTCTATACACAATGTAATAATGATAATTTTTAATAATAGTTTATTAAAAAAGTATTTATTCAAGTTAATTATTGTATTATATTTTTGTAGTTACAAAAATATAGTTAGAAATTATTTACGCTTATATATCAAAGTTTTTTAAAAATATATAATACCAACATAAATAATATTGAATACATATTTAAATTAAAAAAAAGCTTAATAAATAATTAACATAATTCATTTTATTATTATTGCAATTTAACCAAATTTATAATAAAAATCACTAGTTTTAATCTAGTAAATGAGTTTCTTTCAAAAATATTATTTCTTATTTTTAAAATAAATATGTATTACAATATATTATATTAAATTATATTATATTAATCTATGTATAAAATTCTCAAAAATTTTTAATTCTATTATTTATTTAAATTTCATAATAATGTATTTATTTCCATTTACATCTATTTAACTAAATGAAATGTTCCTATGAAATAGAGAATATAGTAAATACATAGAACATTTATTTGTCTAATAACAATTTACCTGCACTGTATTGTACTTACATTAGGCGCTATAAACTTCTGTAGTGATAAGAAAACTGCTGTTTAGAGTGTAAAATGTTTTTTTTCAAGAAACATCAATGAAACAAAAATATTTTGAAAATGTCATATATGCATGTTTAAATAAGTCGGTAATGATTTTACCGCGTTATGTTTTTATAAAGGTATACATATTTTTATCATAGTATTCCTAAAAAATACTGATTATTGTCAATTTCAAAGACAAAAAAGTACGTTAATCTTTTATAATGTAAAATATTATTTTATTTATTAATTTTATAATAATTATTACATTGCTATTCTTTTTATTGTTATTAGATTATTTGTTTTGAACTAATTACAAAATTAAATAATCTTTAAATTCATATAAAAAATTAGGAATTCTTTTATAATATTGACCAGTTTTCATATAATAATCCTTTTAACTTCTACGAAGTTCAAAAGATAAAATATAATGATATAACATAAAAATATAAAATCTAAAGATTAATTAATTTTTATGTAACATAGATTTTTTTTTATTTAGATATATATTACTATAATATATCTTATTGAAAAAGATAATTTTTAGAAATATAGACATGAATACAACATTAAATTCAGTCGAGAGCAGCGGTGATAAACATCTATCAGAAACAACTGTTCAAAGCATAGCTCAGAATTTAACTACTATGCAAAGTATACAAAATGCACAAAGTGTTGTTCAAAGTAATATACAGAATATTCAATCAACACAGACTATAGTAGGATCAGTTGGAACATCAACTAATCTTGTTGGAAAATCAATGTCAATGGATACAAATTCAAAATTACCTGTAATGAAACCTGTAGTTCCATCTGGTACCACTTCAACTTCAGAAACAAACAAAATAACTACAACGGTAAAAATAATTTTTTTATATTTAATATTTAAATATATAATTTTATTATAGTGAAATTAATATAAAAAATTTTAACAGTTCTCTATGATAAATCTTAATAAATATTGATTATATTTTGATAGATCTGTTCAGTAGGCTCTACAGTAAGGATAATATCACCAGGTATGTTAAGTACAGTAGAACGTCAAAACCAACCACAGGCTCAGCAATTATTACAACAAACACAGCAAGTGTCAAATATGCCGGCAACTTATCATGTGCCTCGTGGTCCAGCTGCAGTTGCTAATATTTCTGCTCCAAGATCAACAGTGGCTACTCCAATTGTTAGAGCAAATACAGGACAAACTATACCTACTACAAGACCAGGGTATATATATATATATATATATTATATTATATTTAAAAATTATTATATATATATAATATATATCTTATAAAAATTTGAATTTTTTATCTTTTATTTATATAATTAAACATTAAATATTTTTGTAAATATAGCAGGTAAATAAAGTTTTTTTTAAACATTTAATAAATAGAAACCCATACTATTTTTTGCATATTTTAGAATAAATACAGCTATTTCAAATCCACAATGGCAACCTAAAACAACATCAGTTGTATATGCACAACCACAAAGGCATTCAACACCTCCAGTTAATCGAATTTCAAGGCCACCGTCAACAGTATATACCAGTCAACAGCCTCGTTTAATTACACCTACAGGTCAAGGAAGATCTGTACAAGCCACAATGGTTACTGGAGTTCCTGGTACTCCATCTAGATTAATAGCACCAGTTCTTCAAGCAAATAATAGTATTACAAGATTACCGGTTACACAAAGTAGACCATCTGCTCCTCAAATATCAAATATATCACAAACTACACAACCTGGTAGATCTTCGACTCAAAGTATTCAAGTAATTATTATATTTCATAATTAACTAAATTATATTAAAAAATAATATTGATAAAATAAATAAAATTTAATCAGTCAAACAGGCCTTTGAGTACTACAGGTATTGTAAATCGTATAGCTGTATCAGCACCTGTAGTTGGAACTGTAAATAGAGTAACTGCTTCAGCTTCAGTGACTGTTCAGCCAACAGTTGGAAGACAATTATCAATAAACACTGTTGCTTCTCCATCTACTGGAACTGTTAGTCGAATTGTAATTCCTTCTCAACAAGTAGGTACACAGATATATTATCACATTTATTATGATGTAAGAAATATTTTATTAGTGCTTTGAATATTGATTAGAATTGACCATATAATAGATACAACAGCAGCAGCAGCAGCAGCAACAACAACAGCAGCCACAATCACAAACAATACCACGTGTTGTTCAAACAGTAACTTCTTTATCAAATCTTAATGCAGTATCACGTATAGTTGCTACAACAGCAAGTACATCAAATACAACAAGAATATCACAGCCTTCATCAACTACTGTTGCTAGAATTACTGGAATGTCTTTGCATCCTTTACCTTTAGCACCTACAAGAGTTACATCAGCACCTGCTAAAACAGTACAGGCACAAAATATTGGACAAACTATACAAATCAAACCCACTCAACAATCTGGATTTCGTGTTTCTACCAGTAATACAAATAACAATTCAAATACAACGCCTTCTCAATCGGCACAAGGACAATATTTACATCCACCTCATACTGCAACTTATTATTCCTTTGAACCCACAGGTAAACCCACAATTTTTATTAATTATTAATATGAATAGTTTTTAAAAAAAATTTTACTTTATGATATTGTGCAGGAACATATACTCAATACCGTCAAACTCCAGTGAGATTACTTGTTGAACCTGGATATGATGAACCTCACACTAAAACAAATGCATCTCCTCGACCAAGTATACTTAGAAAAAGAGATCATGACAATTCACCTATTAAAAGTATGAAATGAGAAAATTAAATGATATAAATTATTATATATAAAATCTTTATTATAATCTTTTATTTTTATTCTTTTTTATTTCTTTCATTATTTTATATTTTATTATTTTATATTATTTTATATATTTACTGAAAAAAAATTGATAAAATAATTTTAAATTTTTAGATGCGGCAAAAAATTTAGTTCCTGTACTTGCATCTTTACCTCCTGTTACAACATCTAGTCCACCATGTTCACCGAGAGGAGATCAAGATGGTGGAGGTTGTCAGAGTTCAGGATCTACTACAGTTTCTGCAACATCATCACCTGGACTTGATGAAGAACCAGAACAATCTAGAATTACAATAAATCCAACAGTGGAAATGTCTCCTAGAAAAAAACCTCGAAAACAACAACTTACCGCAGTAGAATTAACCGAATCAAGATGTACAGAAGAAGAAATGCAATTTATTACAGAAGAAAGAATGAAAAAAGAGCATAAAGAAGAATCAAAAGAAAAATTATCAGAAAAAAGACAAACTTCAAATACACAATGCGATATTATTAAATCTCCTATACAGCAACCAACAGTTGCAATACGAACACGGCCTACACCTAGTTTATTAGGTTTGTGAAAAAAATGAATAATTAAAATCATTATAAATATATATTAACAGAAAATCATTTTCAATATTAGGGCCTTCTTGGAAGAACAGATGGGGTAGTAGACTTCATCATTATAGAAGACCAAGTGAAGTTAGACCTCGTGAAGAAAGACGACCTACAGTTGCAGAAATAGCTCAACAGAAACATGTATTACAGAAATTAAATGGTTGGAAAGTATATCATCTTACAGCACAAATGGAAGATATTGCAGATCTTGAGAAACAAGTAAATATAGATTAATGTAAAACATATATTTCTATAATAATATACATTTAAACTATAATGTAAAATTAATATAAAATAAAATTTCATATAGGTTCATGAAAAATTAAAAACAACATTAACTATACTTGAATCACAGCAAAATGTCAGGAATAGACAAGATGACGGTCTTGAACGTGTAAATGAATTGATTAAAGGAAATATGCAACGTAGTAGCTTAATTAGTGAAGGAATGACAGAAGCACGCACGCAACTTATTGCAATATTTCAACATAAAGGACCTATTACAGATATTTTACAACGATGCGGCAATAAACGTGCTCAAAAAAAACGAGATAAATGAGTTATTGTGCGTATTGAATTAACGTGAATATGTTTATAAAACATCCTTGCGTGAGCAAGGTTTGAGAGGGCGTTATTTTTATCTGTGTCACAGAATCTATATTATAGGAACAAAATAAATGGTTTTATAAGTCTATGACATAATTATCACTCTCATGTTTATAATTTTATTATATAAATTTATAATTTTTAATTTTAATATAAAACATTCTTTTTTTTTGTTTATACGTACATATGGATATATGCGCACGTATATATATATATATATATATATATATGTATGTATGTATATATATTTTATAACCATACGCATGTGTGTTTATTTTTAACAAATTTTGATATAACAAGTAAATAATTAAATATACAGCTATGAAGAATCAAAAAAGATAAATCAATAATTATTTTATGAAATATGAGATATAATATTGTGAAATTGTTTTGTCATATATTAGAAACTGATATATATAAATCAATGTTACCATGGAAATAATATATCTTAAAATCTATATTTAGTATCTATATTTAATGTTATTATTCATTGTTTCTATTATTGGAATATTTTAAAGTCTATAATTTGAATTTAATGTAATATAAAAATAATACAATTATGTGGTGGGGATTCAGTCCTGCATTAGATATACAGTTTGAAATTAATAAACATGAAACTAATTATCAAGGTAAATGTCTTGAAGTATTAATTGTAGGGGCTAGTGATGCAAGACATATTTTGAAAACATTAGCATCATCTTATTTATACAATGATCGCATTATCATATATAATGTAATTGAATCAACATTAGAACAAGTGGCTAGATCTATTCTTTTATTAAATATTTGTTTAGAAACAAATCTAGGTATGTATATTTATTTTTAAATTATATGTTGTCGTTGCTTTTATAATAAATAAATTATTTTTCTTGTTTGTTTTTATATAAACAAACAATGTAAAAAAAAAAAATGAAATATAAAAGGATTACAAGAGGCAACTCGATATTATTTAGAAATATTTGGAAATACACTAATAAGACCTGCAACAGCCAAATATTTAATAAAGTCCTCTAATCAATTATCAAATATACCAATAAATACAATAAATTGTCCTTGGTTAAATTTGGAACAATTTAAGCATAAAGATAGAGATCATTTAGAAGCAATTTTTAAGTAAGTTTATATAAAAAATTAAAAATTTAAATTATTTTTATATTTTGTAAGTTTCTATTGTATAAATTTATGTTTCTAATTGTATATATATATTATAAGATTTTGGGAACGTGCAACATGCGAAAATATTCCTATTGTTGAATATTGGGATCAGAGAATTAGAAGATCTTTGAAAACAAGATATGATTATCGAGAAGGTGTTTTTGATTGGGATTATCATATGATTTTAAAATCTAGAGGTATTTCTAACTTAACATTACAGGAATATAGGTATATATGTATATATTTATTAATTCTAAAATATTTATGAAATTTTATCATATTAATATATTTTTATTATTTAACTATCTCATTCCAATCATCAGATTCTGGAGAAATAATGGAATTGCATTTACTTGGTTAGAAGGTGAACCTGTTAGAAGTAATCCAACATTATTAAGCAATATAATACAATATGGACCTGGATTTATACATTACACTTACTTAGGAGACATTACAAATGGTCCTTTCTTCACTTGGATCTTAGAAGAAAAGAAAGATACTCACATGTAAGATATTAATTCTGAATTTTATAATTTTTATATAATTTTAATAAAGCATTGAAAATAATAACAATATAATAATAGGAATAGAGCAACTGATATAGCTGAACGAGAAATTATGAGATCTATATATGAAATCAGAAATCAAGAATCAATATGTGAAGAATTTATTGCATCACATAGAGATCCATCTATATTAAATGGTACATTAGTAATTGAAACTCCTAATAAAGAAATGGAACAAGAATCATGGGAAATAGGAAGAAATAAATATAAAAAGAATAATATATCTTGGATAAATATTGAAAATCATAAAGTATTATAAAATTTTATTTACAGATTATAAAATATTACATAAAATTTTGAATTTAATAAGTACACATATTATAATCTACATTATATTTTCAGATAATTTTTCACCCCATTACATTTTTACAAACTTCTAAGCATAAAACAAAATATGTTAATAGATTTGATTTCATTTGGGTAGCTCATAATATGGTGAAACAATTGCCCAATCTTGTACCATTACTTAAAAAAAAAGGAATCATGTTAGTGGAATTGCAAAAGTACTTAGTAGAATTACGAAATGAACATTTACAAAATTTTGTGAACGAATTAAAAAGTATGGCGCAACAAAATGGATTACATGAAATTAATGATATAAGTGCTAAAGAACATTATGTTGCTAAATTTTATAAATAAACAATAATTTAAGTTATATTAATTTTGTTTTTAAATTGTCCGAATAAATATTTTTAATATAATTAATATTATTTTTAATATAATAAAATAGATTTTATTATGAATACATTATATTTCATAGTATTTATAATATATAAGTATATATAATATTATATACATATATGTATATATATATTTTTATGTATATCTTACATATTGTACAATTAAATATAATAAATTAATGATTTCCCATTTAAAATATAAATATATAATTTAAAGAAAAATTAATATTTAATAAAATGGTATTAATACAATAATCATTATTAACATGAATTTCATCATGTTTCCATGCATAACAAAATTGAAATAACTGATAAAACAAAAATTACTAAACGTTAAATATAGTGAAAAATTAAACTAAACATGGTTATGAGAATCACCCAAAATCGCGGGAAACGCGTCCTGTTTCTGCTTAGAGACCCGTGAGGTTGAGTTACAATTTTTTAATACTAAAAAGAGAAATAATTTACAAGACATCGAATTAATTTTTTTAGAAGTTTACATGCAATACATACTAATTCCTATGGACTCATAAAAAATAGGTGTTGTTTCTGTAAGAAATAAAGTAGCCCTTGAAAATCGGCCATCGCAGCTATTTTCAGCGATAA
This sequence comes from Apis laboriosa, assembly GCF_014066325.1. Lineage (NCBI taxonomy): Eukaryota > Metazoa > Arthropoda > Insecta > Hymenoptera > Apidae > Apis > Apis laboriosa. Next base: position 4,851,929 of record NW_025222452.1, read on the forward strand.
TGAAAATTGTTTTCTATTCGTGAATCCTTTATACACAAGTTCTAAAGTTTATATTGTGCTAATCAGTGAAGAAATATATGAGGTTTCATATCATTAAATTATTGTCTTCCTCAATAGACGAAGATGCTAAATTAGTTAGAAAACAATGAATACTATCAACAAAGTAAATAGCAAGGTGGGCATAATTGTTGAATCAAGATTTGGCGAATTCGATAGAAATTTGGAAACAACGAGCAACAATTTTGAGAATGATCAAATGGACATCAGTGTTAATTGTAACAAAACTTCACCTGGTAGAAGTCGTTATGGCAGAATAATAAAACCTAAGTCTCCTAAGAATGAGGTTGCCAGTTCTCCAAAGGCATGTTATGCCTCTTAAGATCAATTCTTTCTGATTAAAGATCAATATCATTTTTAACAAACTATGGTACTACATGTAGCATTCTTTAATGTTTTACTGTATATTTTTTTTTTGTGTGTATGTGTATCTATTTGTGACAGTATGATACCAATACATATACACATATGCATATATTTATAATGATATAATTATATGTTAATTGTTTTTCTTTCTTAATTGTTATTATATTTCTTTTAATTAAATATATTGATAAAAATATTCATTAATATAATGTTAATATATGTGATTTACAGAATTCTAAAATGCCAAAGAATCGAAAATATCAAAATTCATTTGATAGTAGTAATGATAGTACTGATGAAAATAATACAACTAATGATATGGACGATACAAGTGATTCTTCTAATAGTTTAAGTATCATGGAAGAAACTACTCCAAAATTAGTTGGTTCACCTATACAATGTAATTGGATTTTAGGTCAATTAGCATGGGCCAGAGTTGGTAATTTCCCTTTTTGGCCTTGTGTTATAACACTTGATCCAGTTTTAATGGTATATCATAGGTTAAAAGGTAAATTTTTATTTTTATATTATTTATCAAAGTTATTAAAAAGATTATATATAAGTTTTGTTTAATAATATTTTGTATAATTTTTTATTCTTTTTATCTTTATTATTAATAAAAATTATTAATAACATATTATTATAATTAAATTAATAATTTTAAGTTATATGTTAACATTATTATTTTTTAAAAAATATCTATGTATTATTCATGAATATGCAATATATGTTATATTATAAATTATTTGTAAAGAGCTTTTCTTTTCTTTGCTTATATTTTAAATATAACAATCTTATGCTAATTGATATAAATTATGTAAATTATATATGTGTGTATGTTTGACCAGCTACTGCCAGATCACAAATACTAATGATACATGTCCAATACTTTGGTGATAAAGGACGTCATAGTTGGGTTTCGTCAAATTCTATGATACCATTTACAAATCTTGCAGACTTTAAAAAATTATCAGAATCAATCACTGCAGAAGTTAAAAAAAGAGATGCAAAATATGCAGCAGCATTTATTGTAAAACCTGGTATAAAATCAAAATGGGAAAGTGCGATTGAAGAAGCTATGGAAGTTCAGCCTATGAGTAATGATGATAGAGCAAATATTTTTAAGCCAAAGGAAAAAAATATAAAAAATAAATCATCAAAAATATCTGAAGAAAAGGATAAAATTAATAAAAGAAAACACTCAAGTGATTCAAATGGTCCTGATCTTAAACGTACTAAACAAGATAATGTAGGTATATGATTAAAATATTTATATACTATTAATAAAAAACTAATAATAATAAATTATTAGCATATATTAGATTATAAATATTTATATTGAATAATCTTATAGGTATGTGAGTTACATAAATCATTACAAGACAAAACAGATGGTACAAAATCAAATATACTCAAATACATTGAAAATGGTAAAAATCATTCAAAACTCAATTCAGATACTCCTCCATTATCTCCCTTAAGTCAAAGAGATTCAAATGATGAAGTTTCTCTCATGCAAAAAGTTGAATTTCGAACTGAAGAAGATATAGATGGTGTTTTTGAAGTTTATTATGAACGAAATAGAGATATGTTAGAAGATGAATATCCGGATGCATCAGAACATGATATCAAAAAATATTTAAGAAAAACTTGGGATAATATGAATTCTTCTTTTCGCAAAAAGTATCGATCGTATGTAACTTCAGACACTTCTAATGTCCATGCAAAAGAAAATTCGTTAGATCAGGAAGATGATTTATTGATAGAAATAGATGGAAATACTAAAGATAATAAAAAATCTAAAATCAAAGTTGAAAAAGAAGAGATAAATATTTCAGAAACGAAAAAAAATAGACCTTATAATCTTTTTAAAGGAATGAAACAAGAGAAAGTTTGTCAAATATGTGAAAAAACTGGAAAATTAACTAGATGTAAAGGTCCTTGTTATTCGTATTTTCATCTTTCTTGCGTCAAACCAGGAGAATCTAGTCCAGAACATTCCATTGATGAGAATATTATGGACGATAAGATTCTCGATGATATAAAGGAGATTAAACAAAATAATATTGATGATGATGAGAATAATGGTATAGAAAATTATTTATTATATCTTTTATATATAACATTTAATTAAAATAAATGTTATTTTTAATTTTAGGCAAATCAGAAGAACAAGAAGACGAGTTCTTTAAATGTATTGATTGTTTATCAGGAGTAGCACCTGCCTGTTTTATATGTAATGAAAGAGAAGGAGATAGAATAAGATGTTCTGTATTAGCTTGTGGAAAACATTATCATTCATCTTGCTTAAAATCATGGCCACAAGTAATGTTCAATAATAATAATAATAATAATAATAATAATAATAATAATATATGTATATAATCATGTAATTATTAAATTTAAAGTATACTATTTACAAATACTTTTTTCTTAGTCTCATTGGCAGGGAGGCCGTTTGACTTGTCCGTATCACATATGTCATACATGCAGTTCAGACAATCCTCAAGATAGTCATTCAAGAGCTCCAAATGAGAAATTGGCACGATGTGTTCGTTGTCCTTCATCTTATCATACATCTACATCTTGTTTACCTGCTGGTTCAGTGATTTTAACTGGTAGTCAAATAGTTTGTCCAAAGCATTATCAACCACCACAACCTCCAGTAAATGCAGCATGGTGTTTTTTATGTACAAGAGGTGGAAGTCTAATTTGTTGTGATACATGTCCAACATCATTTCATTTAGAATGTTTAGGTAACTATTTTTTAAAGCAAGTATAATAAGTTTAATAGCATTAATAATAAATTATGATTATGTTGCTATAATCATGCTATAATTGCTATTTATTATATAAATATTAATAATAAAATAAGATAATTAGTAAAATTAATTGAAATAATGATAATAGTAATTAAAATAATATGTATATATAGTATATAATAAATTATATAATTTTTTAATAATAATTAGGTATCAATGCTCCTGATGGTGCATTTATTTGTGAAGATTGTGAAACAGGTAGATTGCCTTTATATGGAGAAGTTGTTTGGGTTAAACTTGGTAATTATCGTTGGTGGCCATCTCGTATTTGTTATCCTCATGAAATTCCTGAAAATATAGAAGCTATAGCACATAGTCCTGGTAAATTTTGCGTAATGTTCTTAGGATCGAATAATTATCATTGGATTCATAGGTATATATATATAAATATATAAATATTTATTCATTATTATTTTGTTTAAATTAAATATTAAAAAAGATGTTAACATCAATAATTATTTTTCTACTTATAGAGGACGTGCTTTTTTGTATCAAGATGGTGATGCAAATATAAAACCACCAATTGGTAAAAAAAATCGAGATGATACTTATCGCAAGGCATTAGAAGAAGCCAATGAGATTCATCAACGTTTAAAAATTGAAAGAGCTGCTGCTAAAGACCATGGACCACGTGGATTGAAACCTCCACATTATGTTAAATTAAAGGTATAATTCTGTATATATATATATATATATATATATATATATATATATACACATATATGTAAATAAGTACATGAATATTAGTATGAATATTATATTAGAATATAATGAATTATTATATTAGAAAATATTATACTAGAAATTATTATATTAGAATATAATGAATAAATTTATAACATGATTTCTCGTTGCTATATCTAAAGGTACTGTCGCCGATCATACATTCTCATTAATATATATAAAATTAATATAATTGTTTCAATGGTCTTTTATGCCATAATGAAATTCCATTGATAAACTATTGATGATTATATAGTTTTTTATGTGGCAGCACTTTCTTTAAATAAACGAGAAAATTAAATTATATAATTTATATCTATATTTATAGGTGAATAAACCAGTTGGTAATGTAAAGCCAGTAGAAGTTGAAAGTATTGTTGCATGTGATTGTGATCCAGAATGGGAAAACCCATGTGCACCAGGAACAGATTGTCTTAACCGAATATTATTAGTTGAATGTAGCCCTGGCATTTGTCCAGCTGGTCCCAAATGTAACAATCAAGCATTTGTACGAAGACAATATCCAGCTATGGAACCATTTCATACTGTAGGACGTGGTTGGGGTCTTAGAAGTTTAGAACACATTAAAGCTGGACAGTTTGTTATAGAATATGTAGGTGAAGTTATAGATGAGGCTGAATACAAGCGAAGACTACATAGAAAAAAGGAATTAAAAAATGAGAATTTTTATTTTCTAACTATAGATAATAATAGAACAATCGATGCAGAACCGAAAGGCAATCTTAGTCGATTTATGAGTAAGTATATTTTATTTTTTATATATTTTTCAAAAATAAACAAATTCTTATGTTTCTTAATATATTATTTTTGATATTTGATAGATCATTCGTGTTCACCTAATTGTGAGACTCAAAAGTGGACAGTAAATGGAGATACACGTATAGGTCTGTTTGCATTATGCGATATCGAGCCTGGCGAAGAATTGACTTTTAATTATAATTTAGCTTGTGATGGAGAAACTCGAAAGCCTTGTTTATGTGGCGCATCAAATTGTAGTGGATTTATAGGTCTAAAAGTGCAGAAACCGCAAGTAACAACACCTTCAATTCAACAAAAAAAAATTGAAAAATTTGATAAAATAAAACGTCAAAAAAGGTAAATGATAATATATAAAAATACGCATATAGCATTTTTCTTGATAAAAATAATAGAATACTATCTTTAGTTTTATTCAATCATATATAATAAATAAATTTAAAAAAAGAGCAGAATAGTATTTATATTCTTTTTCATCATAATTATTATTTAAATATCTCAGATAATTTATTTTTATTTACAATAATTTATCATTATAGCATACAAATAATGCATAATAAAAATTTTAAAATAATTAGATCAAGAAAGCATGTACTATGCTGGAGTTGTGGACAAGAAATTGAGAAATTAGCAGAATTTGTCATTTGTGATCAAAAGACATGTAATAAGAAGTATCATAAAGCTTGTGTAAACATTGATGATACAGATTCAAGATTTAGTTGTCCTTGGCATCGCTGTACAGAATGTCGCCGTAGAACATCTGCACATTGTTCCTTCTGTAGTGCTGCTTTTTGTCAAGGTAAATAATTTTATACTACATTTGTTTCATTTATTATTACTCTCGTCATTAAAATTAATCATCATTATCAATAGTGCATCTGGATGGAAATCTATTTGAGTACAGTGAAAAGGGTGGTTTTGTCTGTAAACTGCATGAAAATATGGATATGCAGAGATCTTCTGTAGAAGATGAAAAAGATTATTCGGATAATGATACTGAAACAGACAAAGAATACTCGTCTACAGGTTCCAATAGTCCGTTATTAACAATGGAAAAATCAATACCAAGAGAACCATCACCAAGAGTTTCCATAGTGGAGGTGAGATAATATCCTAATATTATAGTATTGGTATTGTAAATTGTCGGGGAAATTGAGTAATCTTTTTTTATGCATTTTGAGCTTTCATCTAAAACTATTTTAAGTTTTATTTTAAGCATTGTTAGCTTTTGTTTGTTTATATTATTTATATAACAAAGATTAAATAAATCTAGTTGATTATACAATTACAATGGTGGTGGTAAGCATGAAAAGGAAATATATATTAGTTATGAAGTTATATGTATAGAGTAATGCATTTTTTAAAATATTTATTTGTTAATCAATAATTAGAGATATATGAAAAGTAATTGTAAAAATATTTGTTTGTTTTCAAATTTGTTCATCTTAAAAGATATATCTATATTGTGTTTTTATTTCTATAATTCATATTTATAAAAATTTTTTTATAAATAGAATATAGAATATGTTATAATATTTTATATCTGTATAAAGATTTCAATTACCATTTTTAATTTTATCAAATAACGATTACGTTAACTCAAAAATAACATTTTATGTTACTTTTTAGTAACATTTTATATTTTAATTTATTAATATATATAATGCTATATATATTATCTCTATCTGTGTACAAAAAAATCATTAAACAAGTCAAAAGTATGTAATTAATATTTTAGAATTTTGTTTCAAACAAATATATTATATTATTATTGATGTAATATTTATTATTAAAATATTTCCAAAAGTAGACAAAAATTAACAATTAACTTCTTCTTCTTTTTTCTTTTTTTTTTTTTTTTTTTTTTTTTTTTTTTTTTTTTTTTTTTTTTTTTTTTTTTTTAATTTTTTTTCACTGTTCCCAGCATCCTCTCCCTGACATTGGCAGTAGTGAGAAGTAGTAACAAACAAACATGTTCTGTTTAAGTTTATACGTTCAAGTGAGTGTATATTTTTTTGGTACTATCTCTTTGGACCTCTGATTTATAATATGATCATAGTAAGAAAAAAGTATTTTGTAATTAACAAATAACTTATAATAAATAGTTTAGTTTCTGTTATTTAATTATATAATTTAAAATATTAAGTAGCAAATAAATTTCTCTTGTATATAACAGATATTTAAATCCCATCATACTACATATAAATACTACATATAAATTTCATTGTGGTTATTTTTTATTTTATTTATAGCACTTTCAGGCACGCAATTTGGTTTTAAATAATTTAAGTTTAAGTCTTTTAAATTATATTTTAATTTTCTAAATATTTATCAACAACAGCTTTTTTTTCTTAGAAAGTAAAAGGAATATTCATTTTATAATGAATATTTAATATTTGTTTAAATATATTATTTTTTATGTAAACAATAGATAAAAAATATATTTTATAGGTTCATCCAAGTAGTGAAGAAAGTGAAGAATCTCAAAAAGAAGACGACGAAGAAGCAATACAATTTGCTGATTTTATGCCTTGTGATTCAAAAAATATGAAAGGAAAAGAATTACACCGATTATCTCTAAGATTGAAAGGAGGAAAAGATCAGGTAGAAAAATTAAATAATCTTACATCTAGTCAATTGGAGGCTATAATCGGTGGCAGTCTACTTGAGTGAACTATTTATCCTTATTAATTAGGATTAAACAATAAAATATATTTTAATGTGCATAGTCTCAAAATCTCCACAATTGATAAATCACGAATTATGTAATGATAAATGCGAACTGTGAACGCTAATATAGTAGTATTTGTAATTATATACATTGTTTGTAAAACACTCATTCCATGTCAAAGGGATCAGTTGAATAACAAATTTTAATAAATTCTAATTCTACTATCACGAAAATAAGTTTTATTTTTAATGATGATAATTTTGAATATACCTATGTTACATAATTTAATGAGTTATATACATATTCATACATTGCATTTATGAATCATATGCATATGTATGTATATACACGCGCTCGCACACATGTGATGAGCATTCATCTAATCGGATTGACATGGAATGCTTTTTTTTTTTAATTTACGAATAATATAATATAGAATAAATGCATACATATTCATGCAATATTTTTTCCTTCTGTTTTAACATATAATTAGGTATCTAGAATTGTCATACTAATTCAATATTTTGAATTAATTTGGACGTTTATGTATGGATAAACTTTTGTGAAAACAATGTTTATTTTGTACATTATATTTATACATTAGTTAAACATATTTTTTAAATCTTTTTTATATTGTAGTTTAAAATTCTTGTCCATTATATCATCATACCTATAAAATAATCATTGAAATAATTACATTTATTAAATTGTAATAACTATCTTCACACTGCCTTGTGAATTTTGAAATTTTCTATTATAAAATACGAGTTATTTTTAAGACTATTTACTATTACAAAATATTAATTAAATGAAATTTTTATCGAATATTGTAAAACATTTTATGTTTTCAATTAATTCATTTAAAATGTGTAATCCATTTCATTTGTGAAAATAGAAATTTTATGATATATATTTAAAAAAATTGTCTAAAAAGCAATTTATATAAATGTGAATATAGCGAAATGGGCAATTTAATTAATAAGTTTATTAGTCGCATTTTCCTTTATGTAATTTAAATTGTATATACACTAAATAAGCGTGCTATTTACAGAAATTAAAGGAAATTATTAGATGCTAACATTTTTGTAATGAAAACAGAAATTTTGATCATTTCCCAATTTATAATATTTAAATTTTAAAAACTGCTATTATTAATAATATATTTAAAAAAAAAATTGCAAAAGATTAAATAATATATATAACATTTTTTTTATTAATAAAAACAATATTCAAAATTATAATAAAATTTTATTCAAATGTAGTACAATATGTACAATGTTAATATATATTGAATGTATATTGAATATATTGAATAGTAATTTAATTGTTTATAAGAATTATACGATTATCATATGATCAAAAATATGAAAGAAAATTGAAGAATATTGAATATTGAACTTTCTATTGCATTATTATTATACATATAATAATTAATATCTTCTAACTTCAGTATAATTAATTTAAATGAAATATTAAATAAATAATAATAAACATCAAACAAATAATTTTTTACTTCGCAAAACTTAATTTCAATATTTTTATGGGTTTTCAAAATGAAAAATTAAAATTATATATTCATTATATAATTTTTATCATATATGCTTTTTTCTTAATATACAAATAAATTGTTTTCATTTACAAAAAAAACATTATTATCGTATTTATTTATACGATATAATGATATAAGAATTTTTAATAATTAATTAGCATAAAATATTTCATTACTATTTTTTTAATTATTTCAATAATTAAATTATTTCAATATATCGCTTATATAATTAATATCAAATAATTCAAAAATTATCAAGCTTGTGATTCTTTACCATAATTTTGATAAAGTTTCGGACTATCTTGTATTGAAGAAATACTAGTGCTTTTTAAACTTGTTGGAGTGAGATTAGAATTTGAACCTGTAGATATGGTTTCTTCTAATGAGGCCTGTTTTGTTCGTAACACGGGTGCAATAAAATTCTGACCAGCTGATAAATCCCTTTTTGGCATTTGTGTCTATATAGGAAAATTATTTTATTTTATTTTTATTTTATTTTTATTATTTGGATAATTCTGATTAATCGATATGATAAAAATTATAATAAATTGATTATGCTAAAAATTCTTAGAAATATACTTTAAACTTTGATGTGGATAAAGTAGCACCAGTGACAAGGCCTAAAATACTCGCGGCAAGTCCACTAAGTTGTACCGCAGCTAAAGGTGATAGTCCTCTTCTTACCAAGCCTAGAGCTAATAGTGCAGCTTGAGCCAAAATCGGGGCAGCTCCAGTAGCACTTGCTGCTGCACCTGCTAATTGACCACCACCGATGCTTGGTCCATAAGCAAAACATAAATTATGTCTATCCACCTATAATATGCAATATTTATTATAAATATAATATGCTTTTAATTATGTTTATATATTATTTTTATGTAACAAAATATTTTAACATCATACCAAATGTTTTACTACGAGATATAATAGTCCAAAAGGTGTAATTAATGGACAAGCCAAACTATATACTGTTGTCATAGTAAAAACTAAAAGTAACCAGGCATAATGAGCACCTAATGGAAATTCCCATAATACTGCTTTTCTAACATGTATTCTTTCCGCTTTACTACGTGCTACACATAATCTGAAAGTATATAATGCTAATTCTGGAAATCTGACTAATTCCAATCCACTTCCAAGTAGAGCTGCAGTAATTACATAATTTACAAATAAAGCACCCTAAAAAAAACAAAAATTTTACATTTTTATGATTGTAAATTATATTTTATTAGTTCTATCATACCTTATCAGGTAAAAACACACAATCCCATCTTCCTGTGTCATTTGTTACATTTACAGTCCATTCCAAAAATGCTTGTGCACTTGTTAGACCTAAACTAGGTAATATAAGAACCATTAGTAACAAAAGAAGTAAGGTTTTCGTCATTACTGCTCGATTTAGACTACTTCTAGTCCAATGTCTAACTAATGATTCACTTCTTGATACTAATACAGGCATTAAAGCAGCCACACTAACTAACAATACAGTTGGAAGAAAATATGAGACTATTGGACTAAGATTCATAATTTTTCCTGTAATTGGTAATTTATTCAATGCAGTTACTATTACCTGAAAATGTTATGAGAATATAAAAAAATTTAGTAAAAAAAACAAAATAAGAATTATAACTATTTTAATTAAAACAAGACTTACAGCTGGTGTAGTAAGAAAAAATAATATAATGCCCAATGCAAAATTTATTAAAACAGCATTTAGGTACCAACATGGCCTTGGTATACTTAGATTTTCCCAGAAAATATCAGAAGGTGTAGGTGCATAATCTACAATCCATGTTAAACTAGGCAAAGAACGTAAGTGTTTTCGCATAACTTTAGCTGCACCAGGTGTACCTTATTAATATTATTATTATTATTGATAATGAAAATTGTTTTATATTGTGAAATAAAATAATATTCAATAATTATTTTGAAATTGTTGTTTATAATTGATTTTGAATAAAATTTAACATAATTTTGATGTCATATATATATATATATATCTTATAAAATCATGATAAAATCATGATAAAATCATGATAACTGACCTAGAGTCATAAAAGCTACTCCAAGAGGTCTACTTAGCGCTACTTTTTTTTCTTCTTCAACTAATGCAGTCAATCGCATTTCTTCATTTGCATAAAATTCTCGAGCATCAACTTTCTGTACAAAAAAAATTGAAATTTTATAAATCTTTAATTATAATAATAATTTTTTAAAAGAATTACATACATTTTTACAACAACAACTTATCACTTGACCACATGGATATGGATACATTTGTAATGGTTCTCTTTTTTTTGCATAATTTTCACAATATAAACGCGCTTGTTCGGCACAATCTCTTTCTACATTTAGTGCCGAAAGTCGTTTAATATCATAAGCTAATGTAATATCTTCTACTGTTAAAGTAGGAAAAGCTTGTCTACACAAAACAATATTATAAAAAAAGTAAAATAAATTAAACAATATTTATTATTATATATTATAAAATTAAATTTATATACTTGAAATAATCAGTAAGACTTTGAATATAGCATTGATGTTTTGGTATTTCTGTAATTAATAATGTTCTAGCTGCCAATTCACCACCATGCCTGGAATCTCGTACCTTTTCAATGTTATTATTATTTCAATCAAAAATTAAAAAAAATTTTATAACAAATTTATTTATTCATAATTAATGAAATAAATACCTTTTTCAAAAAATGTCTCATAATGTATCCACCAATTGGTAAATAGCATAAAATTAAAATTGTATGCACCCAAATCCATGGAGACATTGGATCTAAATTTGATAATGTTGTATGACCAAATGTTGCTTCATCACCTTGCATATTACCATGAAAATTAATTGGTAAAGCTATACATAATGATACAATAACCATTAAGCATGTTAAAATGATCAAATGACGTTCAAATGATATATAAAGCAAACCATCTGGGCCTGCTCGTTTTAATAATTCTTCATCACTAAAATTAAAGTTATGCAATATAATACATATATATCAAATATATTATTTTTATTAAAATATGTTATGTATATCACAATCTTAATATATTTTAAATAGTTGATTATTTACCTAACTTTAAATGCAATAATAATCCATGATAAGAAACCTCTATCAACTTGAGAAATTTGGGAATTAACAGAATTTTCTATACATATTGCTTCTGTATCTCTACCTTCATTATCTCCATAAAATAATTCCACCCATCGTTCATCTGTTTTGTTTAATAATGCAAGACGTCCATAATTCCATGCTTTTTTACGTAATAAACCAAACAAGATAACAAGGATCTGTTAAATTATATTATAATATTTAAAAAAATTATTATAAAAATATGTACATAGGATATATTAATATATATATATATATTTATATAATTTATAATATAAAAATATACTTTTTTTAATATATTTTTTTAATATAATTTTTACCAAAAATCCAAAAAAATTTAGCAATAAATTTTCAGGAATGCCCGCATAGATATCAGGTAATATTATTGTTGAATTATGTCTTGGGATTGGAATACAAGTTTCAGTAGATGGAGTTTCACGTATTTCATGTAAGCTTGAGCTATAATTTAAATAAAAATAATCTTTTGTATGAAATTTATTTTTAAATATTTAATATTAAAGAAGAATTTTTAATATAAAAAATACATTTTTATACATATTAATTTATACATTATAATTTTATACATATTATTTTAATTTTAATTTTACAAAATAATATCTGCAAGAAATATATAAATCCATTTCTAAAAATAAATATAAATATAAAATAATTATATTATTTTATATAAATTATTTAGTATAAAAAATATTCTATAAAAATAAAGAACGAAAGAAAGATAAAATATTAAATATGTTATATACTATTTTTATCATAGATAAACAATGATACTTAACGATTAACAAAATTTTCAAACAATTGAAATTACGAATTTACATAATTGTAAGGAAACAATAATAATATGATTAAAATATATAAAAAATTATATCTTATTACTTATTTATTTATTTACTTACTGAAAATTTAAGTAGCCCATATTTTATTGATATATATATTTATGTATAATTAAGTAAATACAAAAGTATATATCAACAAATGTGTGTCAATTTGACACATTGTACCGATTCCGTTAGATATAAGCAATAGCAAGTATCGCGTTAACATAACCTAATGATTTAAATGTAATAATTGCGCAAAGATAATATGATATGTTGAAATTTACAGAATTTTATTTAAATTTTATCAATTTTCTTTATCTGTTCAGATTGACTGATAACGTGATAATTAATATCATATTTCAATAGATATTGATTTAAATGTTTTAAAGAAATATTTAAAAAAAAATCTGAATTCTCGTGTTTTAAGACAATAAATAACAAATTAAAATGTTAAAATAATAATAATAAATAAATTAAATAATAATGCAATATATTTATATATTATATATTATAATATTATCTTTTAAAAATTGTAATTCTCCCATTTTTTTTTCAAAATTTTGTTTATAAAATTTTCATATTTTTTTTTTTATAAAAAATTCAATAATTCAAATTTTTCTTTTTTTTAATGTATTAATGTTTGTAATGTATATATAAATGTACATATGTTATAAAAATCAAATAAGGAAAATTTATTATTTATTATTAATTTAGAAAATATATAAATGTAAATAAAAAATAGCTATTTCTGATATACAAAATTCCTATCTGTAGTAAATATATAATATATACGTAAATAAATAAATAAATGTATAATGTTATTATATAAATAAATAATATATAAATAATTATTATATAAATAAATAAACAATGTTCTGTTTAGTAGATATATGTTCTTAGACATTATCATATATATATATATATATATATATATATATTAAATATATATCATAATATATTTATATTTACAATATTTTTCTTTTTATTTATATATGTGATATATAAATTTATACATATATTTATGTTTCAACTGATATTTGCTTTCGATATTCATTATTTTAAAAATATCATAATATTTAAATTAATATTTATAATCGTTGGTATTGATTATGTGGCTGTAATTCACCTGATGTGATACAATCTAAAATCCAAGTTTCTTTTAAACCTTCAACACCAATTATAATTTTTGCTGTTTCTGGATTTTCAGTAATACAACCACCAGCAGCTTTTATGAGATCTTTTAATACATTATAAGGTGGTGTTGTATTTTTTTCAATGTATATGCATCCACAAGCAGTAAATAATTCTGGAACATAGGATTTTCCAAATAGTTGCCTATCTTTACGATTTTCCTAAAAAATTATATAAAAATATAAAATAATAATTTATTTTATAGCATAATGTATAAGATATAAATATATATGTTATATAGTTTGTCTCAGCTGAAAGAGGCCACTTAAATACTAATAATTCTTTTTTTTCATGTACAGAATATTTATGGCATAATTTAAATAATTTAAAAAAAATATTAATAAAATATTGAAGTAATAAATAATAAAAGAAAAGAAAAAGTAAATATTTAAAATAATTTCTTTTATCTGAGACATTATACATTTTAATGATTTTATATTTTATTTACCAAAACTGCTTTTGAAAAATGTGTCATTTCATATTTTTCTGGATTTAGCCATGTATTGTTTTCTAAAGATTTTAAGATCCATTCAAAACTAACTAACCAACAGCCTCTTATAATACCATGTAACAGATTTATTGTACGTACACCTGTAGTTACTACATGTGTTGTATTTTTTGTAACTTTTAATTCAATCTTTGCTGAACCAAGAGTTTTAACAACACTTCTCACTATATCTTTATCTCTATAAAATCAATATGAAATTATAGAATTAAAAATATATTTGTAATAAAATATAAATGTTTATTTTTGATTAAAAATAATATGATTTATTATTTTCTAAGTTATAATGAATAAATAATATTTTTACTTACTCATTAGACAAACCAGTTGTAACAATATTCAATTTGTGCATTTGTTTTTTTTTTGCAAATTGAACAACAGATGATGTTTTTGTAGGTTGAAAATCACCTGATAAATTTCTTTCTAAAGTATAAATATGTGTTGTTTCTAATTTATTAACTTTTTCTTTATTTTCTCTTAATTTCTTTAAAATATCTTCATTAACAATTTTTTTAATAACAATTTTTTTACTAACTATTTTTTTTGTTTTTTTTTGTTTTTTTTTACCATCATAATTTTTTTTCTTTTTTTTAACAATTTCTGTGTTATTTTCATTAACTATCTTTTTAACTTCATTTTTATTTTTTTTATGTTTTTTTCTAAATATTAAAAATGGAGGAGATGAATATTCTTCATTTTGTACAGGAGAGAATGATAATAATTGTGAAGATTCATGTAAAGGTAATAATTTTTTTTTACATTTTTTTTTATTATTTGATGTCATTGAATATTTCATATTTTGATTTGTTTCTATTTTACTTTCATCAGTTGATTCTTTAATGATTATAGATGTTTTTGAGTCAATGTGCGACATTTTACAAGATGAATTATGCAAAATGATTGTATTATTTATATTACCACAATTATGAATTTTTTGTAGAATTACATCATTTTGATAAGGTATTTTGTAATTATTAGTTTTTTGCACATCAAAACTATTATTTTTTGTATTTTGTAAATTAAAAGTACTTTTTTGTTTTTTAATTAAATTTATATCATCAATTGCATCATTATTTTTTTGTAATCTCTTTGAAGTATCTAATGATGTGTTCATTTGTAATGAAGTACAAACAGTATTCACACTATCTTGTGTTGTTTTAAAATTTAATGCATGTGTATCTTTTTGTTCATTTTCAAAACTTTTTTTATTTTCACAATCTTTCTGTTTAGATTTATTTTTATATTTATTATTGTCATTTATTTGATCAATAGATGTATTGACATTTAAGGAAGTTTGCATTGTATTTAATTCATCTGTTTCAACTAGATTTATGTTTTTATTATTTCCTATCACTTTAAAATTTTCACATGAAAGTTGGCATGCATAGCTGTCATGTTGTTTTTGCAAATTATGCGCATTTTTAGAATGTTCTTCTTTTTCTATATCTAATAATTTATCATTTATCATTGTGGAACATGCAATTGGTATAAAATCATTTTCACTTTCAGAAATATTTAATATAAGAGAGTTATTTTCATAATTAATATAATTATCAGATTTATGATTTTTTTTTTCATTAGAATCACAAAATATTTTATTTTTTTTTAGTTTTAATACATCATATTTACTATGATTTTTTTTTTCCAATTGTATAGAATGCTGTTTTATAGAATAACATTTTGAGCTAATACTATTATCAATTGTATTTATAACAAATTTTTTTTTTACATTAGAAAATTGTTTTTTGTTTGATTGTATTGTTTTTTTAATATCTTTTCTTTTATATTTGTTTTTTGGTGTATTACAAATATTTTGATTTAAATTATTTTTTTCATTCTGACATTTAATTTTACTTGTAATTGACATTTTTGAGAACAATTCATTTTTTTTTGTATTTTCACATTCATCAATTATAAATTTACTTGGATGTTTATTTTTAGCATATATTGTGCTTGTATTAATACATAATTCATCTTGTTTGTTAAATATTTGTTTATTTTTTGTTTTTGATAAAATATTTTGTACATTGTTTTTGCTTATTCTTTCTAAAACTATATTAATATTTTTAAAAGGAATACCATAAGAAAGAATATTATCCTCATCATGACTAAAATCTATTTGTTCAAGTGAATCATTGCCAGAATCTGATAAATTTGGAACACAACTTAAATTAACTTTCAGCGAACTTCTTCGATGACAGAAACTACTTGTATCATTTAAAATTGTCTCAATTCTCTTATTTTTGTTTACACTCATAGTATTTTATTTATTTATTTATATTTAGTTTTTATTTTTAACTAAACCCAGATGTTTTGATGATTAAAAAAAAAATTTTTTAAAAGTGCTTTTTTAATTGATGATTTGAAGCATAGTTATATTAACTTAACATTGAAATAGATGAAATAGATATTTATTTTAACATATAAATATTTATATATACATATAAGACACATTATAAACACATATTTTATATATTATTTACATTATTAAATAATTTCAAACATTTATATGTAATGCATCAATACTTATAAAATTATCTGATATTATATTTGGTTATACTATATTCAACGAGACAAATCACTAGAGGTACACAAAACATTGCGTGATAAATGATTTAATTTTAATTTATATTATAATTATAATTTAAATATAAATATTTAAAATATTTTATAATTAATTTTATAATTTATCTATATTTATAAGACTTATATCTTTATTTTATAGATGTTTTATGATAATAAATTATAATATATCTAAAAATTAAATTTTAAAACTATATTTTACAAAAATAAGATTGAAAGTATTACCACACATATACAAAAAAATTATGTCACTATAATTTTCACTAGTGATGATGGTAGAATAAATTCGATAGTTTTTATTCGATGGTAAGAATAAAAAATAATGTACAGATTTATAATATACTGTATGATTCTTTTATAATTCGTATTATATATCTCAATATCAAGTTACTGTGATCTTCCATAATTTTAGTTATAATAATAATAAATAATTTTTTTGTAATAAATAATACTACATAAGAATGTAGTAAATTAAATTATAATTCATTATAATTAAACATTAAATATACATTAAAATATGAAATAATTAAAAACAATATTATAGTTATATTATATATATAATATAGTTAATATAGTTAAAAACAATATTATCAAAATTTGTTCTATATTTATATTTATTTATTTACATCTGATTTTATTATTTTTTTTTATATTAACGTAATATATTTAGTCTTATAAATCTTTACATATTTAATATTTTAAAGAAATAACAATTTAAAAGAAAAAAAATTAAATGAATATTGTTTAAATGAAACTTGAAAAATTAAATATATTTTTCTAAAAGTAGTATCAATAAATCTTCTTGATAAGCATTTATAAGCAAAAAATATAATTTTATAAAATTAATTTAAGAAGTTATTAAAGTTATATATATATGTCATTATTATATGTACATTATTATAACAATTTTATCATTTTATCATTTAATGGATTATTTAAATTATGCTGAACAGGAAAAATAAATCGATATACTGAAGAAAAAATTTTAAAATTACAATAGATTACGACAAAAATATATAAAAAATAAATATTTTTTTATTTTATAAATATAATATTTGAATGAATATTGAATGATTATATTCTTTTTAAAAATATTAAAAATATTGTTTTTATATTTATAAATAAAAACTAACAGAAGAAATTATTGTAAAAAATTTAAAAAAAGAGAGACATTTAGAGAGACATTTTTATCATTTTCTATCAATAATTCAATAACAAGATATACTGGTATTTTCCGGTACTTTCCCACTTTAACGATAGCAAAAAGAAAAAAAACTAATGTATCTAAACGATCATGTTTATTTAAATCACTTAGAAGAAAAACTATTTTTAAATATGATATTTACAATGTATCAATCGATTATTTTAAAAATTATTTATTAATAACTAATTAATATTATTATATTATATATTATACTAATAAAAAATCTAATATTTATTCTAAATATTATTTACTAGTATTTAATATAAATTTATATAGTATTTACTATATAGATTTATAATACTAACTTTTGTTTTGATTATTAAGTGTAATTTTTAAATAATTTTCTGAATGTGAAAAATTTCTGAAATGAAAAAATTTATTAATATGTGGTGATACGAAATGATGAATGTGTTTGAAATTAATATTTAAAATTAAATGCAAGAGTTATGATGCAAATGAAGATATTAACATTTTGTTATAAAAATATCATAGAAAAAAATAAAAAATACATAAATCGTAAGAAAATATTATGAGTAGTCATTCACATATATCAATAACATTAAGATTATATTATGTAATATCATATATATAAAGATAAAAACTCATTTCATTACTTAATTAATGAATAATTTATTCGTTAAAAAGATTCTCTATATTTTATAAAATACTAGAAAACTTATCCATATTGCAACATATTATATTGTTGTTTACTTATCAAATATATAAACTCACTTTATACCATTTAAAATAAGAATTAAACAAATTATATTATATTATAATACTATAATAATATATTATTATAGTATTTTATATCAATTGTTTGTTTCATAAAAGAAATTGAAAATCCAAAAAATTGACATAATAATCAATAATTTTATTCATCAATAATATTTATTTCTTTATTCTCTTATAATAATTAATAAAATAATTAATAAAATATCAAAATAAATTTCTATTATAAAATTCGATAAAATATAAAAAATTATTTCTAATTTTTTAAAAAATCAATTCTTTTTTTAATGTAACACAAGATCATAAGATATATAAAACTATTAAAAATATTTATAAAAAGAAAAATACATTGACAAATAATCAATATATGAAAAATTTTTCTTTTATTCGAGTTAATGAATATTTTTCATAATCAATTAAAGAAAAATTGAATCGCAATAAAACTATAGAGAATTATTTCCGAAAGATATAAACATTAATAATATAACTATATATATATATATATATATTGAAACCTGTTTTATAAAACATTGCACTGATATCTTCTTTCTCAGTATCATTCGAACTAGCGGTAGCATTATTAAACGTGGGCATCATGAAAATTTTTTTCATAACGAATTGCTTTATTATTATTATTATTTCATTGTTTGGCATAGCAATTCAAGAAAATCTTGCACAATATGTTCCTCCAACACCAAGTGTAGAACCTCTCTATCCGATAGGATTACGAATGTCTATTGCTCGTAAGTAGAATTCTTTTATGTTGTTTCTTATTTATTTTTTTAATATTATTTTATTACAGTTCTATTATTCTATTTGGAATTTAATTTTAATTTTTTTTTAAATAAAATTATTACTAAAAAGAATAATAATCATTGAAAGCGAGAAGAATGAGGAAATATTTCTATTTAGTGAATAGAATTTTTTTACCTAGAAAATAATATTTAAAAGAAAAATAGAAATGATACAAATGATACATCATAATGTATGATTATAGTAATAATTATAATACAATATTGCAATCTTAAAAATTTGTTAATTTTAGTTTTGAAGAATAAAAATATATACAAAAATTATATTTATTTTGTTCATTAAAACATATTTATAAATATTATTTATTTAAATATTGAAAAATATTGAATAAAAATTTTTATTGAAATTTATTTACGTAAACGTAAAATAAAAACTAAATTAAATAAGGAAAATAAAAATAAAATTTTACAAAGAAAAGAATTCGATACGTAATAAAGTATATTAATTTACGGCAATGTAATTGTATTTATCTAATTGTATTCTATAAAAATTAATTAAAATAAAACATTATTGCATAACAACACAATATAATAATTTATAGATATTTATACAAGAATCTAATGTTTAAAATAATTAAAGTATTCAATAATTAAATTATTTTTACAAACATAAAAAATTTTACGATAGAAAAATTTTTTTCCACTTAGATGAGGATGGCATCAGTTTGGTTGCGTATCATGTAAAATTTAATGATGATTTCTATAGTCTCGAAGCAGGAACTATTGCCAGAGACATTATAAAACCACGTAATGGTCGTTGGGTATATGAGGATCGATCCACAAAATTGAAATTAGGAGACATAATTTATTATTGGGTTCACGTAGTTTATAATGGCCTTGGTTATAATCTACTTGATCAAAAACACGTAGTTAATGGTCAGTTTAATGAAAGAAATGATTTTTGTATAAATCGATTTTGGTGAATTGATTTTTGTATGACAATTATATCGATTGATTTTTTCTTTCAGAATTTTATAATTACGATGCTTCACCAGTTTCGAAAGGAGATAAAAGTATTCCTAAAAAAAAGGTTGACACTTGTACGGCATCTTCGCAAACTAAAATATTTGAAAATAATTCGATAAATCAATTACTGAATAGGCAAATCTGCCCAGGTCAATTGATTTTTGAAGAGAATTTCGATTCTCTTAATACAACACGTTGGACGATTCTTGAACGCTTTGCAGGTCCTCCTGTAAGATAGAACGGAACATATTTTAAAAACATATCGTTATAAAATAAAAAATTTAATTCAATAATAAAACAGTTTTTTCATCATTTCATTTTAGAGTTATGAATTCGTCATATACATGAATAATATCGACAACGTGGAAGTTAAAGATGGTATTTTGCATATTGAACCAATTTTGACTAACGAGAAGTATGGACCAGACTTTATCCGAAGCAATAGTCTGACTTTGGAAAAGTAAAAATTTATTACAAAATCAATTACAACAAAGTATAATAATATTCATATTAAAAATCTTTAACATCTTTTTAGATGTACAGGAATCGTTGAAAGCGAAGAATGTAAACGATTTGCAATTGGATCACATATTATACCGCCTGTGATATCAGGACGATTAAATACTAAATCATCCTTTAATTTTCAATATGGTCGCATTCAAATTCGTGCTAAATTACCTCGTGGTGATTGGTTATTTCCTTGTGAGTTTTATTCTACATTTTGTAAATAATCATTTATATTATTTATTCACATAATTCTAAATTGTTATATATATCGAAACAAATAATGTTTCCTTTCTGATTAGAGTTATAAAAAAAATGCTAGAAATAATGTAATTTTTTTTTTAATTCTGATTAGGAAAAAAAATGAAATTTCATAATAAATTTCATATAAATCACTTTCTATTACATATGAATTAAATATATAATTCTATATATTTTGAATCATTATCATCAATATCATTTAATAAATTCAAATTTCAATAAATAATTTGTTATTTTATTTCAGTGATTACCTTGGAAAGTACAGATATGTGCACAAAAAATTCATCGATTTATTGTGACATCGTAATAGTTCACTCAAACGGAAATTCTGTCCTTATATCACAAGATGGAAACGATTTGAGCGGACATTTTCTTCTAGGGGGTGCTCATGCAACAAATATAAATTCACATATTCCACAGGATAATAAATTAAATCTTCCCAAAAAGAAATCAGAAACTTTATGGTCAGACGAATATCACGTGTACGATTTAGAATGGAAACCTAATCAAATCATAGTTAAAGTTGATGGAGTAGAATATGGCCAACAAAATGTTCCGGCATTATACGATATTCCGGTTAATAATAATTATCTGATAATAAATGACAAATACTATTTTAAAATTATTATTTGTTAATTCTATTTCATTTTTCATCGATATTTTCTTTCATACAATAGAATAACATTATTTTAAATCCATCATTGATTTATTAATAATTGATATTATTAGCAATTTTAAATGATTTATTACGATACGTTCTATATTTTTCGTAGGTTTATATTAATATCGGTTTAGCCGTAGGAGGTCACATTATCTTTCCAGACAATTGCATCAGCGGTAACTATGTAAAACCTTGGAGAAATGTCGGATCGAAGGTACTTCTATTTAAGCAATTTAACTTTTTTTTTAGCAAAAAAAAAAATTATTTAATAAGAACGTACATCTTAAACACATTATTGATTGTAGGCACTTTATCACTTCTACTTAGCAGAAAACGATTGGATAAAATCTTGGAGAGTGAGCGATATCGGTTTACACATAGATTATATTAAAATCTGGGCAGTTTAACTTTTTCATTTTTAATTCAAAAATACACTTAATCACTTTTTAATTATCCTTGGTTGTATTTACATTCCTTCTTCGTCCATATAAATTAATAAGATACATAACAATTAAAAAGATGGTGGTGGTGGTACCAATACGGAAGAAGGTAACGGTTGTCGATAAGGCACGTCATCTGGATGAAAACCGGAACCCAATAATTCGATCAACCACTGACCTCGATAGCCATAACGTCTTTGATAATCAAGTGAGGCCCGAGGCCCGTCTTCTGGTCTAAATTCGAACATTATTTTTTTTCTAGTATCCGGAGAAGCTATAATTCTTAGGAAAGTTTCTACACCATTTCTTGGCCATTCCCAAAATTTTCCATTAGACCACAATGTTCGAAGCATAGCTGTCCATCTTGAAGGGAACATATCGAACGGAAGTGTTCTAGCAATTCGGGTTGAAATAGTTCCACTGCACTCGACGATTATGCATAGCTGTATATGCAATAAAAGAATAATAAAATGATTTTTATCGCGCAATTTTAGGTAAATGTATGTCATGATCAGTAAATATGATCGTAAGTCCACTTACTGCACAGAATATTGCTAATGTGTGACTCGTGCGCATTTTTTTTTTTTTACTAAACCTCTACGTAGGAACACAGAGAAAGTAATCCCATTGTTCATAGTGTCCACCAACCTTTATGTCTTCTGAGTGAGTGACAATTTCGTGTATAGAATACATTTTAAGTTTTTCGTGATAGAATTGTCAATCGTTGGCAAAGACGTAGCATAATTTTTCAAATGATTCGCGCCACATTGTTCGACATCAGTTTTCTTTACTTTCACTGATTGCATTACGCCATATCACTACAATATACCAGATGATTTCTTTTCTATATGTATAGTCACCTTTGGAAGCGGAGTTAGTTGATATTCTACGCTTATCCCGCTCTCGTCGTACCACGTTACCGACAACGTGATTCTACGTGACCAACTCGAGGAGAAATAACATGGACTACACACGTAATTTGGTAGTTAGAGCTAATAGAAATTTTTTTTTTGATAGTTATAAATAGCAGAAAAATTTACTTGTTTTTGATCTTTTGCATAAATATATAATTTTGCATAATTTTCGTAATTTCCCTTATTAAGTTATATAGATAATTATAGTATGTTCAAAACGAATGATTTTTGAAAATACATTGCAAAATTGAGATTTCAATTTAATTAGTATCTTACGAACGAAATTTTTTTATACATTTGAATATAATGTTACTTTACTTTAAAAAAGAAAGGAATAATTTATATTTATGTATGAAATGTTTTACAATTAGTAAAGTAAGTAATCGTAAGTAATATAAATAAGCTTGAGAATGATTAAATTTATGTATGTCGCTCATTATTTTTATATTTTTTTTCTAATATATAATAAAAAATATCAAAAAATTTAACGTAATAGTAAGCTTAAAAAAGAATTATAATTAAAATAATAATAAAATATACATACATATACGCAAATAAATATTATGAACTTTACATTCATATATGCAATTTTAAAAGATTATTATATTTATTAAATATATTCAATATATATATATATATATATATATATATATATATATTATTCTATGTATATTAAAATTAAATTACACTGATAAATTTTTCTACGTTATAGGTAATTTCGATTTTTCTTGTTCTATTGTTTAACACTAATAAAAACGTATCAGATGCATTCAACATATACTTATTTATTCATGATTTTCTTCAATATAACATAGCAGGAATACCACTTTTCCACGAGGTAAGTTTAATATTCTGTGAAACAGAAAATTGCTATTTTAAAATTTTTTTAAAAAAAGAAAAAGAATATAAAAATAATATATAATAAATATATATTATATATATAATATATATAATATATATTATATATAATAAATATATAATAAATATATAAAATTTACTTGCATTAAATCAATAATTATAATAATCATTACACAGAAAACACAGTGGGATTTCGATCCAGAAATTGGAAAGCAAAGACGAATTAGATACGAGCAGGAAAATGGTCATCATGGAGAATTTGCAATAGCGAAGTTAGGTATGGGAATCGGATACAAAGAACCATGGGCAGAGCCTGCACAAAAACTGATAAAAAACTCCTAATCTGTAAAAAACCAATAAAAATTATCTTAGTATATGTAAAATTCTTAAATTAATTGTACAAAAAAATAATTTATAAAAAAATAAATGTAAAAATATTTTTATTAAATAAATTGGATGATATCTTAAATAAATTATGTATTGTATATATATTAAATAATGTTACATATATTTCATTTTGATATATTTTTTAATTACTTTTTTGTCCATGTTATACACGGACTATTTTTTTTTTAAATTCAGAAACAATATATATATAGATATATTCATAATTTTACATATTAATTCAAATCGATATTGTTTAAGGATTAATTATATTTTATTTAAAAATCTATAATTATTCTTTTTTCAACTTTTTCAATAATTTACAATTTTCGATAAATTTTAAAATAAATTTTATTTCTAAAATTGCATCATAGTAACTCCAAGAGGTGCAAAGTACAAAATATCCTGTTCGACTTTCACTTGATAAAAGATGAAGTGGGGAGAGAATGGAAAATTATAACGGATATCAGAATAAGGTAAGTAAAGACGGAATCAGAAAAACAAAGACTGACTGTATGGATTGTCGTGTTGTATCTTTCCTGTCGTATTTTTTAAATTAAAATAATTTATGTTTTTTTCTCTTCAGTGAAAAAAATATCAAAATAAAAAGCATACGTATATTTGGCGTTACACTTAGTGACTTTTCAGAATTTTCATTCTATTGAAAGTATTTGTGTACACCTTGCAATCATTAAAATGACAAGATACGCTTATGTAAGTATATAATAATAAGTAAAAATAAATGTAAGAATAAAAAATTTATCAAATTAAAATTTTATATATCTATTGAAAAAAATATAAGGAGCATGATAATTCTAATAAAATAAATCTCGAAGTTATTTCTTGGTCTATATATAAATATATAATATATATGTCATATAAAATAATACTCTTTTTTTTTCGTACTATTTATTATGAAACATTTAATAGATTCATTTAAAGTATATGCTGAATGTAGGACATTTTTTTATATATATTTTTTATTTCGACATGCTAATATTAATTGAACTACTTTCAGTGGACGACCGTGATCTTTGCAATAGCCATCACTTTTTTATTTGGATTAATCATCGAAACCACAGCAACAATAGCTCAACCAAAGGCACCTAATTTTCAGTATTTTGAACGGTAAGAAATTAAAAAATATACAAAAAGTATAAAGTTATGTTTAAAGTATATAAAAAATGAAGTGAAAATAGTAATTTGTTACACAACAATTATAAAAAAGATTATAAATTCCTTATATACATGTTAAATATTACAATTAATATACAAGTTAAATTGATATAAAATGTATTAATAAATATATTAAGAAAATAATTATTTAAAACCATGAAACATAATTTTTTGAAAAAAAAAAAAATTACAAGATTGTAATAAATACCTGATTCACAGGCCTAAATATCGCTATCCATATTATGATGAAAATGGCAGAGGAAAATTACTCTATGGCTATGGAGGACCAGAATTATATCAATACAAAACTTATAGTGGTCTCGAAGGTATCCATTAAAATTAAAACAACAAGAAACACTAAATTATAAATTATACATGAACAAATTAAAAATTAATGATCATTTGTGAAATGATGTGACATAATACGTAGACGATTTTGTTTCCGATTACAAGAAAATAATTGTATTTTATATTATAATAATTGTTAAGTAATAATAATATATTATACATTTTCAATTTTTTATTATAATTATATTTTTTCTTGTCATCAGGAACATATCGAATTATGTTATGGAATTAAAGAACATTACAAGATTGTTTATTCTTTTAATTATAACCAATTGTATTTTTAAATGCAATCGATCGATATGCTTAATTATGTCGTAAATATATGTTTCTTCTTCACGGATTATTATTTTTATTATTAGACACTGCGATTTATAATTATCGCGAAAGAAATGAATAAATATATTTATCTTAATAGATAAATATTTTTATTAATGATATTTATCAATAAGATGAATGAAAAAATGTGTTATATATTAGAATATTATGATTAATCAAGACAAAAATTACTATAAATACGATTATGAGTAATATTAAAATCGATCGTCTACGAAAAATTAGTGGAATGTGCATAGCATTTCTAGAATCTATGACATGTCTAATACAATCATTGTAAGGACGAGAAATGGTTAAATTCTAAGTCTAAAAATCTGATATCGTACATCAGAAAAGTCAGAAAAATTTGCAAAGATTAAAAAACGCAGTCATTTTAAATCTTAGTTAAACGCGCTTGATTAGATGCACAAATGTTTGTTTCGTGATAAGTGCATATACAAGTTTACAAGTATATAAGCATAATCGAGTATATCGAGATAATGTTGATAAACCAATCTACTACCCGCATAATGTGTGTTGGGTATTTTATTCCAAATGATCCTTGTCCGCCTTATCTTCGGCAGACTGTAACTGTCATACAAAATCCATTTCAGATTTATTATAATATTGTGTACCTGCTCGCCGTCTGAATAGTTGTCTCTCTATAAATTTCTTTATCTCGCTAATTATGAAAACACTTGATGTAAGTGCGACGAGAAACAAGATATCTATCAAAATTATAGAAAGAAATATTTTAAAAATTCAAATTTAAAAATAATAAATTTTAAAGATTTATCTTAATAAAATGCATACCTATAGCTGAAAGAGCTTCAGTTTGAAAAACTCGTTGTAAAGGTGGAAAATAGATCACTAACATCTGTCCTATTACTGATAATGCTACGGCTACCAGGAACATTTTATTACTCCATAAACCAATAGTAAATATTGATTTAGTCTAAAATGTTTATATTATATTTAATAAATGAAAAATATATATTGTAATATTGCATAATTTTATTATTTTTTACCTGTGATCTGCAACTTAGAGCATTGAACATATCAAAAAAAACAAAACATGTAAATGTCATGGTTGTATCTCTTGCAGTATTACCATCAGTTCTCATCTAATAGAAATAAAATACAAAAAAACATAGAATTAGAAAATTTATAAAAAATTAATACTTTTTATTATAAAATTTACCTCTTTATTATAAACCCATAAAGTACCAATAATAATAATAGTAGCTGATAATAGTACATTAATAATAAGATGTCGCGTAATCATTGGTTCTTTTATATTACGTGGTTTCTGTTTTAACACATCTTTATCAACTGGTTCAACACCAAGACTATANTTAAAAAAATTTTATCATTCTTAGATTACCTTTGAGCAGGTGGTCCATCCATAATAATATTTATCCAAAGAATTTGCATTGCATTTAAAGGATTTGCAATACCCATTAAAGTAGCAAGTGCAATTAAAGATAGAGCAGCTATACTAGTACTCAATTGAAATCTTAAAAAATTTCGTATATTATGAAAAATTCCTTTTCCTTCTTCAATTGCAGCACTATAACATATGTTCACAATTAAAAATGAATAAATATAAAAAATATTGGGAATTAATAAAGAAAAAATTAATATTTACATGATAGTTTCAAAATCATCATCCACTAAAATCATGTCTGCAGCTTCTTTACAAACATCAGTACCATTTTTACCCATTGCTATGCCTATATCTGCTTTTTTTAAAGCAACACCATCATTAACGCCATCACCCGTCATACCTACTATATTTCCTTCCCTTTGTAAAGCTTTTACAATAGCCAATTTATGTTTAGGTGTGACCCGATAAAATACACTAACGTTATTGATACATTGTTCTAATTGATGTTCGGACATCAAATCAATTTCATCTCCAGAAATTAGCCGTGAATGAAGTACATCTAATCCAATCATACTTGCTAAAATAAATACAATGTAATAATCTTCATATATTTTTATGAACTGTGAAAAATTCGATGAATTCGTATACCTATTGCAGATGCAGTTTCTTTAGCATCACCTGTAACCATTTTAACTTTAACACCGCTATTTATCAAAGTCGTTATAGATTCACGAACGTGTGGTCGTGGAGGATCGCATATACCAATGAGACCAACATACATTAAATCTTGTAATGATTTTCCACGTGCTAATCCAATTACTGTAAATATATTAAAAAATATTAGATAAAAGAATTAAAATTATCATCAATATTAAAATATACCTCTTAATCCCTGCTGCCCAATTTCATAAGCTTCTGTTAAAAATTCTTCATCTTTTTTTTGATTCAAAGAGTATTCTTGACCATTGACAGAATATTTAGTACATAGCGGTAATATCTTATCCAAAGCACCTTTTACAAAATATATTTCTTGCTTATTCTATAACACATATGAAAAAATACATATAGAATGTAATAAATATTAATTTTTAATAAGTGATATTAATATTTAATTAAAAATAATTAAGAAATGTATTTTACTTCTCCATATTTCGGTGTACACTTCACAGCCATCATTTTTTGCTCAGATGAAAATGGATATTCTTGTAATCGCAAATACTTATCAGAAATTCCATACATTCCATATTTCATTGCTAATGCTATTAATGCACCTTCTGTTGGCTGACCAAGTAAAGTATCATTTTGTATTATAGCATTATTGCAAACACATCCTACTTCCAACATATTACTAATAGCATTGCGTGCAAGATTCATATTATCACATTTTCGAATTCGTACGTCTCCTTTATCATTATAACCAGTTCCAGTAATATCAGCTATATATCCTTCTGATGTCACTAAAATTGTTGCAGTCATTTCATTTTTTGTAATGGTACCTGTTTTATCGGAGCATATCACATTTACGCAACCTATACATTTAATAACATAATAATTACATATTTTGATTAAATTTGATAAACATTATATAACTGTATTGTACATATTCATACCGAGTGTTTCTACTGTTGGTAATTTCTTTACAATGGCTTTTCTCTTAACCATTCTCATAACACCCAATGCTAAAGTTACAGTCACAACAATAGGCAAACCCTCTGGTATAGCTGCTACTGCCAAACTTACACTGATAGTAAGCATTTCAAGTAAAGCTTTGCCTTGGATCCAGCCAAGAAGCATAATAATACCAATAATGCAAAATGAATAAAAAGATAATTGAGTGCCCAAAATATGCATACTTCTTTGAAGTGGTGTTTTTGGAGCTTCTTCTGCTTGCATCATTGAAAAAACTTCTCCAAATTCACTTTTTTCTCCTGTATTTACTACTATACCCTACAGAATATTTTTTATATATTTATAAATTATTTTAGACATTATAAATACTGAAATTTGTCATAATAGAACTTACTTTTCCATTACCACAACGTACTAATGTACCCATAAATGCAATATTCCTTTTTGTTGTCAATCCATTAGTTTTAAGTAATGGAGCTGTTGACTTTTGTGCTGGTTCAGTTTCTCCAGTAAAACTACTTTCATCAATTGCTAAATCTATTGCTTCAAATATCCTGACATCTGCAGGTACTCTATCACCAATATTTAAATAAACTACATCACCAGGAACTAAATTGCGAGCAAGAAATGTTTCTACGCGGCTTTCTCGTAAACTGTAAAAAAATATTAAAAACATTATATTACCATTAAAATTGTTTAACATTAAAATATTCTAATATATTAAAACAATAAATAGGTCTAACTTCCATCCTCAACCTAGAACTGTGCATCTTTAAAATTGAATATTTTAAATAAATGTTGCAGGGAAAGAAATTTCACCTTATTGATCTATTGATTGGAATTGGATACTACATCTTCTTTTTTAAGAAAGTAAAGTAATACTCCATACAAAGGGTTAATATATCCTCCAAAGACCATATTTCTAGGAGAAATATTAATTTAAATAAATGCTACCAACAATTTTTAATTATACTTGACATAACTTTTATCTAATAAGTATTTAATAAATAATCAAAATTTACTTACCAGTGACAAGTTGGTGGCACCAATTTATTTAATTCTTCTAAGGATTTTTCAGAACGGTATTCTTGTACAAATGCAACTGTCACTACTATTATGATAGCCTAAGAAAATATGTAATTTATTAATATAATGTCTATTAAAAAATAATTTAAAAACTAATTAATAATAAAATTATCATAAAATACTTACCACTGTAATACTGACAGCATCATCAAACTGCCTCATACATACACTAACAAAGGCAGAAGCAAGAAGTAACAGAATTAGAGGATTTTTAAACTAAAAAAAAAAAAAAAAGAAAAAAATATTTAATTACATAAGTTAATATTAATATATAAAGATAACAAATAGATATACAAATATTTCTACCTGTTCAAGATATTTTTTCCATGTTGGTTCTTGTTCCTTAACACTAAATTCATTAAATCCAACTAATTGTTTTCGGTGGTCTGCCTCTTGCCACCAAAGACCTGTTCTTATATCAACATGCAATCTAGCTGCAACTTCTTCAGCACCAAGACTGGCTGCTTCAGCTGTTGTTAACCACATTACTGAAGTTTGATCTTTATCCTTAAAAAATTAAAATAACAATTTTTTTAAACAATAATCTCTCCGTTTTTCGTCATTAATTTTTAAGATATATATAAAAATGAATTCCTAACCTTTATCAAGAACTTTCATTCATTTTAAAACAATAGACAACAATATTAGTAAAATTAAATGCATTATTTTTCAATATTTACTTTAAAAAATTTCGATATATATTTACAATATTCATGATACATTATTAAATCTATCTAAAAATCTTTCACATTTTTACAACTTATCAAATAACAACTCATCAATATATTCAATATTAAAAATGTACAGATTAATTTTAATAATATTTTGCTTTTGACTATACATAATAATTATACATAATAAATTAATCAATTTATTCACATTTTATAAATATAAAATAAAATATCATTTAATGTCACATTACATGTACATGTACCATGACACGTGTATTAGTATTATCTTATATCGAGTGATGTAATGAGATTATAACAAGATATTTCTATAAATATAAAAATTATTATTAAATATAAAAATTTCTATAAACATAAAAAAATTATTACTAATATTTAAGAAATATTTTTTCAAAAATAATTTTATTTCTCTCTAAAGAAACATTAACAAATTTTTATAAATTTTACGCTTGATAAAATTTATAAAATATTGAGAAATTGATAAATTGTTAAAAATTACGATATGAGTTCGAATATATCTTGAATTTGTGCAATAAAACAGAAAATAAATAAAAATCTTTCTTTTTTTTTACAACATTATATAAATATAATTATAAGTTATCTAAATTAAAATAAAAGTATAATTTAAATATTTTTTAATTTTTTATTTTTTACTTTTAATTATAGCAACTTTTTAATTTATTAATTTATAATCTTCTATCTTTATTGATTGTATTCAAAAAACCAATTCAAAAAATCATTCAAAGAATTATTGAATTCTAAATCGATAAATAAAATTTATATTGTATATGCTATAAAAATTATTAATATGAAATAGAATTCGCAAAAATAATGTAATTTTAATTATTTTTTATAAAAAAATTTATACAACATTAATTTCAAAATATTCTATAAATTGCAAATATTTCTCATTCTACTGATTATCGATCCGTTTTCCTTAGAATGCACAAGGTCATATTGCTACACTTATTACCTTAGTTAAGTCAACATATTTAGAAAATTTCCTGTCTACACTTTTGTATACTTTTCGAAACACTGTATAGCATGTACATATATATTCAATAGAATAAAAAAATTTTTGACATATAGATATTATATTAACAAAACAAAATTTTATTTATAAATAAAATCATAACAATATCAGTCCCACTAGATACTATTGGTAGAATAAGCATTCGATCGATACCGAAACATTTGAAGACAGTACAATTGCAATAAACTTTTCACACTAAGTAATATATATATATATATACATACGCATATAATATGCGTATAATATAATATTTATTTATTTTATAATTTATACGGCTTTTATAATCACTTTAACTTACTTATGAGTCTTAAATTCAATTGATTATTATTATTGTTAAATAGTCAAAAAAAATTGTATGAGTATTTAGTACTCGAATAATTATATAATAATTTAAAATTATTTTTACCTCTTTTACCGGTGCATTTTTATTATGTTCCTTGTCAGTAGCTGCAGCAGTATCAAGTTCATTATCTTCGAAAAGTTTTTCGTATTTATTACTTGCTGTGTCTTTCATTTCTTCTAAGCAACGTTTCGTTCTTCCTTTTTAAATATATGAACTTTTTAATTGGCAAATATAAAGTTACAATTATATTCGTTGCTTATTGTAATATTAAATTTCTGTTACGACAGGATTTTACGATATTTTGAATAAAATATGATATTTTGAATAATAAATTATCAGTCCAGTTTTAGAATTTCAAAAAAAACGAACATACAGTTCATGATCCAAATAAATTCCTGTTAAAATGTAATAACATAAAATATATATGTACATATATTGATGTATATTATATTATGTTTATATAGAAATTAAATACTGCTAATTTTCATTTACGTGAAGGTCAATTAAATAAATTTCTAACGACTTTTAATTCAAATATATATTCAAAAAAATAGTAAAAAAAAATTATTATTTTTATAAATTTATTGAAATATATAATATATAATAAGTCTAGATAAATTATTGAAAAAATTGATAAATTCGAAGAATTTCGATTATTGTATAATTGATATAATATATGAATATGACTAATTTTAAATATTAGTTTCATTAAAAAATCTAAAACTATTATTATTGCGATATCGATACTTTTTTTGAATATATTATTATTATACAATTATAATATTATTCATTATAATTTTATTTCTAATAAGCAATTAAAATGTTATTTTAAATACTCTTTTCAATCAAAAATTGATCTAAAAAAAAATGAAAAAAAATAATTACAATTGCTACTAATCTACTTTCAAATTAAACTAAAGATAATATCGATTTCCTAAAAAAAAAGTAGAGATAGTATTCTTATGATTATTTTACATAAGAACATTAAATACTTAATTTGATTTACATTATAAAATTAATTTAAATAATATTTATCAAAAGGAATAATATTAATTATACATAATTAATGTGATATAGTAATCAAAATAACCTATTATTCGATAAATAAATTAATATAATATTTAGTTTCGAGAAAAACATTGCAACTTTTAATGAATATTATACACGTGGTATTATAAAATAAAATAAAATATTAAATAAAAATTTTCTGATTATTTAATAAAAAATAATAAAAACTAGATAAAAAATGTGTATGATTTTATCTGTTATTGAAATACATTGATAATTGATTGAAATAAAATTGAATTGTTTCATTTCATTTGATATAATGAATTTAAGTAATGTATAATCAAACAAGCATATAACTACACAGTATTATTACAAATCGATAATAGAGGTTCCTTTTAAGTGAGTACACATAAACGAATATAAATCATTATATTTTCAAAAATATGAATAAAAAGATAAATAAATACGTACAAACGTATCTTATCCTTAAGGATTGCAAAATCCTTTTAATATCCGAGGCATGTCGAAGGATCTAGTCCCGATATGTTGG
Organism: Apis laboriosa; assembly: GCF_014066325.1. NCBI lineage: Eukaryota > Metazoa > Arthropoda > Insecta > Hymenoptera > Apidae > Apis > Apis laboriosa. The sequence continues at coordinate 4,886,425 of NW_025222452.1, forward strand.
CAAGTGAAACACATAATAAATTGCTCATAAATTACTAATTCCAGATAATTATATTGCTTTTGAAGCTTCGTTTCGATTGAATTAATAGTTTTGTCTTCAATAAGAAATTATTTGTATATTTATAGAAAAAGATCACTACAAACACAATGTTCGATTGATGTATAAGTATTGAATGACAAAGTGACAAGAAGTAGCGAGAACGAGCAGCGCTACTTACCGTACCCTGTTGGTACTGTGCTCAAAATGCAGCTATATAAATGTGCATATGTATCATACACATATACATTCATACCTTGTTATGTGATAAAAGTAGAACAAATTGTGTCGATCCAGCGTACGACGACCTTAAGTTGCTACACTTCCAAATTCGTATATTTCTGCCGAATATTTAATTATACTGCAATGTATTTATGTTTTCAACGTGTATAAAATAAAATAATATATTGATAATTATGTATATACAATCACTTGTAATGTTAAATATAGAATAATTTCAATATTATTCACATGAATTAAAAAATCAATATTAAGTATATTGTCCAATAAAAAACATGAATATAATTTTAGACTCTTATTTCTTAGTTTTTCATTACGTGAGTTAAATACAATACATGACAATTTAATATCTATAATTATTGATGCTAAATCTAATTAATAAAGATTTACTGATTAGGCTAAAAATATTTTAAAACATAATAGTGACATTTGGAAAACAAAAAATATTCATAGAATTACATAGAAATATACATAGAATGCAAGTGAAACGATAGAATTGGTTATTTAATTTTCCCGCTTATCACATTGATATAATATATATAATATTATATTTAATTGGATCATATAATTTATTAATGCTTAACAATAATCTACACTACAATAAAATACTTTTTTAGTTGGTTAAAAAGAATTTTATATAGAATATAAATATATTTAATCTTATTTTTTTTTTTATTTGAAATATAATAAAACATAATGTGATTATCAAGTTAAAAATTGATAATGAAATATAATAAAATAATCAAAACTTCAAAATATTTCTAAATATGCATATATCATTTGTTGCATTCATTTCTATCAATTGTTTATAAAATTATCATTATATTAAAATATTTCAAATTTTCAAAATAGAAAAATTTATTAAATTAGTAAAATTTCATATTTCAATTATAAAAATTTTAATAATAATTTAATGAAAAACAGGGTGGCATTGTAATGCAAAAAATTATAAACAAATGCACCTATCTTTGAATTGATTGAACATTGAATTAGCCACTTAACGGCGGTAGTTTGTATACATGTTTAAGTGTCGCGGAAAAATAACCTCTAATGGAAAAAATTAAACCCGTACAAAATAATATATCAAAATGTATCAAAACTATCTGTCCATCAGCGGAGCAACTTAGCATAATAACGAATAATATAAAATGCGAAAAATGTGGGCTCGTATTTAAAAATGAACCGCGATATCGGTTACATGACCTTAAAGTACATCAGCGTAAAAATTTAGATAAAGCGATAAAAGAAAATGTACAATATCATTGTCCGGTAGAATCGTGTATTTATGCTCCAAAAGCAGAAAGACATTTTAGTACTATGAAATATCTTAAACAGGTTAGTATTGTCATGAAAAAATATCTTTTATCAAATATTTCAATTATGACATAAAATTTAATATTTTGATATATATATATTTAGCATTACCTTAAAGTACATGCAAAAAAAACATATGCATGTACTCGTTGTGACAAAAGTTTTTCTACTGAAGCAGCAAAGGAAGGACATATGAGAATATGTGGAATTGAGTTCATATGTTCTTGTTTAAAAACTTACACTTCTTATGAAGCCTTGCTTACACATGCAAAACGATCATTACATACTATAGATGATAAATATAAAAATTTTTTAAGGTAAATTAATCATCAAAAATAAATATTAATATATTATTATTTTATTTTTTTATACATATAAATATAATAGTATTAATTTATATTAATCAACAATTTTACAGACGCACAAATTCTAAAGCAATGAGATTGATTTTACCAACTAGTCAAACAGAAATAAATAAACTAATTACAATACTACCAACAAATCAAAATGAAAATAGAATATCAGATAATAATGGTTCCATACAGAAATTAACATTAGATATTGGTATACAAACTGATGAATATAAAAAGAATAAAAGAATATCAAGTCCATTAAAACATATTAACAATAGTTATTATCATAATGGAAAACGTGGAATATCTAAACAAACGCAGACAAGTATTTTCCAAAAAGTTAAACAAAATTTAATATCCATGGAAACACAAACTACACAAGCTTCACAAGCATTTAAGAATGCATTGAAACTTCAAAAACATGGAAGAAATTCTGTATCTCAAAATTCTGATTATACACTGTTAAAGGAAGACCTTAATCTTGGCAATTTTACAACTGCAAATTTATTTCCTGGTAGTCCATTACCACTTCGTCATGATGATGGATTACAAGATTTTTGGGAAGAAAAGAGTACATCAGGTACTCAAACAATACCTGAAAAAGACATGTTTGAAGTTCTAAATGATAATGTTACTCAAACAGAATTTGAAACATTTTATGAACATACAAATCCATTAATGCAGTGTACTCCAAAGAGTACAGTTGCTTTAATGACTTTACCTTATGTTGAAGAAACATCGAATGTTGAAGGATATTCCTTTGTATCTTCAGATAGTATATCACGATCAGATCCAATGCTTACAGACAAAACTTTTGATGACAAATTTAGCAGTATAGAAACTCAAACAGAACAAGCTTATTCATTTTTTGATTCAGATCCTTTAACTAGATCATTTGCTTTAAGTTCTATTGAAACACAAACTACAAATAATATTGATAACATGGAACAGTTATTATACAATAATACATGCACGCAAACTTGCGATGAAATATTACCAACTGATCTAGGATTATCTAATATTCAAACACAAACACCTTGGACTCAACTTGAAGATACTACTGTTTCTGCTGAAACACAAACAAAATCTTTGATATGTGAAACAGGTTGCAATATTTCAATAGGTGCATGTCGTTCATGGTTGAGTACTCAAACTAGTCATACTGAAACACAAACTGATTTACTTAGTATTTTTGAAAGTCTTCAATAATAAAGTATTTAATTTTTGTGCAGATGGTGATATAACAATTGATATTTAAGTAATTTGCATTTGGTATTGTAAAATAAGACTAATTTTTCGTATTGTTATTTAGTACTTTGGTATTTTTTATATTTTATTACAAACTAATTATATGTATTTAAGTTCCTGTATATGTGCAATTTGTTAATGAAATATTACGTGCATTGATTGAGAACTGCATTTTCTTAAAAAGAATATTTTAAATTTACTGTATTATACAGTATCCACACTGCCATAATTTTAAAATATGTATTGTTTATACATATGTTTCCAGAATAAAATCATACACATTGCAGGCAATGTAGTTACATGTAACTTATTAAAATATTAATTTAAGATCCTCATAATGGAAAAAATATTATTAATTTTCAATTTAAATTTTAAGGGGGCAAATAAGCCTTGAAATTTTTTTTTAAATCAAACGTAATCTAATTTTAAATAAATAATTAAATTAATGAATTTAATGAAAAGGTATTTGAGATAATAATAATTAAATTATTGCAGCTCAAAATAAATTATTAAAATTGATAATAAAATATTTTTATAAATATTGATCCACAAGTTTTAAAATGTTTATGATTGTTAATGTATTATGAAAACAAAATATTGTGTTATTATATTATAAATACATGATTTTTAACTTTTAATGTATTTAAATAGATGTATGATTTTTAGATTTAAATATTTGTAATCATTTGTATATCAACTTTCGTACAAAGGCAATTTTCAAAAATTTAATTTGTTTGTATATATATGTATTATTATTATACATTGTTTAGAAAAACATTTGTCAATCGTAATTACAATCTTATTCATTAGGAGATTCATGTTTCTGAGACTCAAGAGTCATGTACCCCCTTAAATAGAAAAATACATGAAGAATCTTTTGCTTTAAATGTAATTGTTTAACTGATAGTTTCAACATTTACAAAGAAATTGAACATGTAATCTGAAACTGTACACGTAACATTGTTACAATAACTATTAAAATATTGTTTTTTTCTTTTTTTTTTTTTTTTTTTTTAATTGCGTTGGAATTATGTACTGAATCCCAACCAGTGCTTTATGTTATGGCTTCACATCAAAACATACATATAAAAGTTAAAATCAGTTTTTTTGCTTGGAGTCACATCGTGATAAATCACATTTAAGCTATTATTTTATTCATGTTTGTTGCTATGGATTAAAATTACATTTAAAAGGATATGCTTTGCCAAAATGGGTGATATATAATACACTTAGAATTGTTATGTAAGTCAAAATTGAAGAGTTATTATTAATATATAAAGATACAACAAACATGATGTAAATATCGTGTTTTTCAATCGAATCAAATCACTAATTGACTCCAAAATGGGTACTCGCAACAACGCAATTGCGTGAGTTCAAGGAACTTTTTAGCACAGGCTGGGATACATGTCATAGAAGTCAAATAAGGGTAATATGCAGAAAAAGAAGTACACAAGAATGTATTAAAGTGCAGGACCAGCAGCATTATCTTCGTCAAAATCTGGTAGAAAATCTTTGGTCCGGTCTTCTATCCTATCCACATTTTCAAGTGCTGAAGCTAGTACTCTTAAATTGTCCACACCAGACATTAATTGTCTATAAATTTTAAATTTATATATTATAATATAAATTATATAATTTAGGAATTTCAAAATCAAATATCAATCTTTACCTTAAGGATACTTCAGCTGATGAAGCAGCATGTCTTAAATCACCAGCTAGCCTTCTTACTGTTTGATCTATATTTGAAGAACTATATTCACTTCTATTTCCTGCTGCAATTCCAGCTCTAAGTTCTTTGTTTTCTAATCGGAGTAACGATATTTCCGTCTGAATTGAGACATTTTATCATTTTATAATTAAATACACTATATATAAATATATATATATAATATAATATATAAATATATATATATATAATATATATAATATATATAATATATATATTTCAAAAGTGACAAAAATTTATACTAACCGTTAAAGATTTAATTTCTTTTTTCATTGATGAAATAGTACTTTCTGCATTTACCGCTCTTTTCTATAAAAAAAAGTTATAATTATGGACATTGATTAAATATAAAAAATATTCTTATACTCACTGTACTACGTTTTAAATTATCTTCAACTTGTTCCATAGCTTTTTCAAGATGAATTGTTTCTTCATGATCCACTTCTTTTTTAGATGTCAATTCTAATTCTAGTAATTGAATTCTGTAATAAACATGTACACATAAAGAAGAGAATATATTCTATTATTAAAAGACTTAAAAAAATTATAAGAATTTAAAAAATTTACCTCTGTGATTTTTCATTAATTTGTTTTTGAGCTAATTCTAATTCCTGTCGTAATCTTTCATTTTCTAACAATAACTGAAAAATATTTATGAATATTATATATATTTATAATGTTATAATTATAAATATTATAATGAATGTATTATAATTTAATATTTAATTTCATTCATACCCTCCTTTCTGTGGATTCTATACTATTTGGTATAGATCCAGATTCTGTTGACAATGCTGTTCTATTATGAATAGGACCATCATTTAAAAAATCTGGTAAAGATTTTGGAACATTTGCTTCATTTGCTCCTGAGTGAGAACAGTCTCTTACTGCAACATTTGATTCAGAATCAGGTTCAGTTGTAGATATTGGTAAATCTAATGGAAATCCTAAATAATGAAAGATTATAAATAAAAAATTTAAATTTATAAAAATTACTTAAATCATATAACAATATATCATTTAAATACCTAATGGTTCTGGATTTTCAGTAGGTCCTATATTAGATCTAACAAAAACAGGTAAATTTAAATGAGAGGAACAACTTGTATTTGGTACAGATCGATTTCTTTGAAGTATTGCTTTGTCCAAATTTCCAGTTAAATCAAAAGAAAGATCACATGAAGTACTAGACTCATTTTTCTTTGATTCACTTCTGAGTCGAGTTTGTCTTTGTTCTACACTGTTTAATGCAAAATCAGGAAGATTATCTACATCTGAGATAGTTTGTTGTTTGGGCTCATGATTTAGATAATATTGCTCTACAACCAAGTGATCTTGTACAAAATCTGGTAATTCTGTTGGGTTACGAGAATAAACAGTAGAACCTTTTTCTAAATTATATGGTGTTGGAGAAGTATAAACTTTTGGACGAGCTCCAGCATTCTGATAATTTACTTGTGAACCATTTTTTAGAAAATGCTTAAAACTAAAAGGATTTTCTTCGATTCTTGATGTATTTTGTCCTGTGAAAAATTAAAAAACAAAAAATATTAAGCTAATTATCAGCTTAATTTTATTAACAAATAGCAGGTTAAATCTAACCTGTTTGGGATTCTGTCCCAATACGATTCCTAGCAAAGTATTCTTTCGATGTGTTTCTACAACTTCGACATCCCGTTGTTACCTCTTCTTCAGAAGATGAAGATGATGAAAATATGATATTACGCCTTGGATATTTTGGTACGGATCGAGACGAATCATTACTTTTTTTACGATTCGCCATCATCTATGCAGAAGATCAACTTTACCGACAATCGTATCATTTGCGGTGCAGTCAAAACTGCACTTAACATTTGTCACTCGTTGACTGCAATCAGGTCAGGTTAGTTGTACGCAATTTTTTCTTCTTTTTCATCACTCAACGTGAATGTAGGAACAGTGCATGTTTTGAGCTTTTCTCTCCATATCTTTTGTGTTTCGTAATACTATAACGTTATTATTACATTTCTTAACTGAAATGAGTTGCAAGTTGTTATATATAAAGGTATTTATTTATATATATGTCATATATCAGTATTCAAAGAAAATTAGCTATTAAAAAACTTATAATGAATTTGAATCGTGATTTAATAAATATTTATTATTAAATCGAATATGATGTGATACGATGTGAAATATTTATGTTAACTTTTCAATATAACAGGTGAACGAATCATTTTCATAAAAGAGGTTATCTTCCACGTGGAAATATTGTTAATTACAACAATTTTTAAACATATTTACGAATGTATACTTCAACTTTAGCAATAGAATGTCTAACGAAAAACCTTGTCGTGCATGTATGGATTTTAAATCATGGGCAAAAAGTCAAAGAAAGACTTTGGAATCCGAAAAGGTATAAGAAAATAAAATTATCTATTATTCTGTCACAGTTTTTTTTTTTAATAAAAAAACTATTTTTAATTTCATATTTATTAAAAAATATATCATTATGTAAACAATATTCTAAATTAATAATAATTTAAGTTAATAATAAATATTAAATATTTTAAAAGGTCAAAAATATTACATTTAAGTTATTGTACAATTCTCATAATACAATTTTCAAATATATTTCATTTTGCCAGGAATCTGAGGAAAAGAAAAAGAAAAATCCATCTGTAAATAAAGTGAAACGTAATGATTGTCCATTAGATAAAGATGAATTAGGTTCAGTAACATGGTCATTTTTACATACTATGGCAGCATATTATCCTAATAATCCAAGTGAAGAACAAAAGTCAGATATGAAACAGTTTTTTCATATATTTTCTAAGTTTTACCCTTGCAATGTATGTGCAGAAGATTTACAGGAACAATTAAAACATTCCCCACCAGAAACTAATTCACAGGAACAGTTGAGCCAATGGCTTTGTAAGATACATAATGAGGTAAATAGAAAACTTGGAAAACCAGAATTTGATTGTAAACTTGTTAATCAAAAATGGAAATATGGTTGGCTTGATGGTTCATGTGATTGATGATCACTAATTACAATTGTAAATTTTGTAATGAAACCTATATGTGATATAAAACATCATGTAAGTTAATTATTGTAAATACTTTTGTTAGAGATGCTATAATAGTTAAAATATTAATATTATATATAAATTATTATTTACTATTGTCTAATTAACTAATTATTAAATATAATATTCTTTGTTAATTATGAACATTAAAGAAAATAATAAAAAGAGAATCATTGTACAATTATAATTACATAGATTATCATATATTTTAAGGTATATGCTTATTATTAAGATTGTAAAATAGATGGTGTTAAATGTGAAATAGTGAATGCAGAACTTGCTGTTCTAATATTGGGTTCATAACTGTGATCTTGTCCTTCACCACCAATTGGCATAACTTGACATGTTCTGATATGAAATGGAAAACGTTTATTAGCCATAGATGGCCTAGTGATATATAAAAATACTATATGTCCCATAAAAACAGTCCATAATGAACAGCCTTTAGCAACACTCTCTCTTACCCATTCATCTACTAATAAAGTAATGCAGAGTACCTATAAAATAAATGTTTTTATATATTAAAGAATAAATAATAAATTCTTTATAAATATTTTATTACATAATATTTTGTTATGTATAGAATCAAATGTATATTTTTTATGTACCGTTAATGGATGACATAAAAACCATGCTGATCCCAATGAAAATAATGAACCATAAAAGTGAAGTTTTGTTGACATTTTTCTAACAGTCTTAAAACAACGAAGAGAAAATATAATCCATGCAATCAACTTTAATATTATTAATCCATAACCTGGTGGTGACTCATAAATATATAATATCAATCCAGGATCAAAGATATCGGATTGATAAATATACAATGAAAATTGACAAAAAGAAATCAAGCAAATAAAACATATGAGCCATCGAATTTGTTTTGATGTTAAAACACTTTTAGTTACTGTAAAACCAAGTGCTAATAATAACATAAGTACAGTATATAAAATATCTGAACATGCTTCTAAGAGTTGACCGAATAAAGAAGCACTTTCTATTGATATTCCTCTCAAACCAAGATTTATATAATTATAAATTTCAAATAATACTCCCACTAATTGACAAAATAATGAAGCCATAAATATTTTATAAGATATATGTAATAATCTTCTTGCTCTTAATTGCATAGCTAAATAAAAACTTAATATTACAAGTATCACATAAATAAAAGCAATAATTAATAATTCTGGCAATATATCTGAAAAAAATGGATTTAAGTAAATAATATTAAATGATTTTAAATCAAGAGAATTACTTACAAAATTCATCTGCTGAAAAGTGTTCTTTCCAGAAATTCTCATGTGGTGCATTTGTTAATGATATTGAATATGAGATATTTAATCCACTTTTTGAAGAACAATCTGCTAATGCAATGAACCACCATCTTGGACGAGATGATCGAAATCTACGATTACTGGAACATCGTATTACAGCATCTTTTTCGATGCATCCTGATTCTTCAAATGTTACTGTAGATAGTGGTATTATTTGACCAATTCCATGCCAAAGTATAGATTCTTTTTCAATGCACGTTTTGTTCGAAGGATAAATGCTTGGCCATTGATCAGGTGCATCATAATATAATAATATTTTTAAATCTTCTTCTCTGCCTCCTAATTCAAATTTATATCGAAATATACCTTGTTCCGTTAAAAAGCAAAATCTTGCTAAAAATGCCCAATTCTAAAAAGGGAATTATTTTTTATAGTAATATATTGGAAAATTTTATTGTTTTTTAAAAACAAGATAATAGCATATTTTTTATATTTACAATATATTTGGGAAATGAAAGTAAATCCGTAATTTTTTAAATTATATGGGACCTGTATAAATAAAAATAAACATTATCATCGTGCGTTATCGAAGTGTTAAAGACATCGTATATGATGTAAATATTGATATTAATAATTTATAAAGAGAACATCAATATTAAAAACGAAAAATTAATCATAAATTAAAAAATTAATCTTTATACACATAAATTACATTGAATGTACAATATAGCTTCAATGAAAATATATTTAGCTTCAATCAAAATATATTTTTAAATTGCAAATATAATATATAAATATATAATTATTTTATTTATAGAAATATATAAATTATTTTATTTATCCCTGATTTTGTATGGCATTGAAAATTATTATAATTGAAATGACAAAAAATATATATATAATTCTAATTCTAATTCTAATTTAAAAAACTAAAGATTATCTTCCATTTTCAAAAATATTGCAAAAATAAAAAATTGACATATGCTATTATATTAATTATAAAAAATATAAAAAATTTTTCTTCTCCTTTATTTATTTTTTTAGAAGAGAAATATTAGTTTATAATAACAAGAATATTTTATATAATATAGTATTTTTATTTAATTAAAATTAAATATAATTACAATTAATATATATTTTTAAAAAAATATATATATATTTATTACAAATTATTTTTTTAAAATTAATATGAATGATATTGTAAAATAGATTCAAAGATTTTAGACAAAATTTAAAAGATTCAAAAAGATATTTATAGTACTTCACGTGTTATAAGTTGTCCTTGAAGAATTTTATTTTCTGAATATGTTAAGTATTGAAATATTATGAAAAAGAATGACAATATGTTAAACATAATTGACACACGATTGTACAATTTTCCTGAATTGAAATGGTATCTACATATCTGCAACATGTTACCTTGCTGTTTTTCTCATGATCAATATTTCATAGCCATTAAAATTATGCATTTCAATTAATATATATTGAGATATAAACATTTAATATAAAATTTAGAAAAAAAAATTTTTAATAAAAAAAATATTAAAATTTAATAGCATAAATAAATCTGAGTTTTTGAATCGTAATTCGAAAAATTAGAAATTGATTTATTGTATGTTTAGTATATGCTTTTTATGATCTTGATATTTTTTTTTTCACTAATATGATGATAATAAAATATAATAAAACAATATTTATAATTATATATATATAAATAAAATTAAGTAAAATTACGAAATTCAAATAGTATTATTATATATGTTTCTAAAAAAAAAATATTAAATGTTTAAAGTTTATTAGAATTTAATAAAATATAATTTATAAAGATATGCAAATATAAAAAAATAATTACTATTTAATATTATGTTAAATATTTTTTTATACATTACATATACATTAATTTTTTCAACATTTCCGATTAAATATCAATATATTATGTATATATGTTATTCAGTGTATATAAATGTTATTCAGTGATATAACTTTAAAATATATTAATATAATGTAATTATTTCTTAAAAATGTAGTATGATTAATTTTGTGTTTATATTTTGCTCATTCATTGATGTACATACATATATATGTACAACTATTTATATTTATTTACTCAGTCAATATACATGAGCTCAGTTACCGAACGAGCGTGATATGCTATATGTAAGGAAATTGAATAGCTTTTAATAGAAGACATATTGTATGTACTATTGTACACTTGAAAGAATAAAAGTAAAAATATAGTATAGTATTATGTATATACTAGCTAATAAATGTATATATTTATTAAATTGATTTCTATTATAATATATATATGTGTGTGTGCATGTGTATTACAAAAAATTCAATATTATTAAAAATTATTAATTTTCATTAATTTCAATAGAGGTTATAAATAACGAAATGATTATGATAAATAAAAAAAATAATCTTAAAGGTTTTAAGAGTAAGTATATAATTATTTTCTTCATAAGCAATCATAAGCAATATATTTATTTCTAAGTAAATTTCAATATGATTCTTTAATTTTTTAGCAATGTGGATTCGATTTAACGAAGAAACTACTGACAAACATCAATTATTTTTTAAAGAACATTCGATTAGAAATCAGGAACCAGAACATCCTAGAGGAAGGACATTATTTATGTTAAATATTCCTCCTTATGTTACATCTAAAAATTTAAAGAAAATATTTGGTGATTTGTGTGGAATTGTTTCTAATGTTTATTTTATAATTTCTAAGGGATTCAAAACAGCATATATAATTTTTGAAAATGAATCCGATCTAGAGAAAGCATTAGAAATTTCTGATGATTATATAATAACATTAAATGATGGGAATAATTACTGCTTAACAGGAATAAGAAGTAAGTTAAACGAATTATATATGGATTTCTCTAGATAAAATATTTTATTTATTTTAATTAATTATATAGAATGGTGTATTGAATATAATCATTCTGTATGCAATGAAAAAAAAATGAAAAAGGAAATTGAAACTTATATGCAAAATTATGATAAAAAAATTGCTGAGAAAATAATAAAAGAAAAAATTATGGAGGAAGAAGTACAAAATAATGATGGTTGGGTAACTGTAACAGGACGAAAGAAAAGAGGACAATTTGCACTTTCCAGAAAAGAATCTACAATTAATAAAGTACAACATAAAGAAGAACAAAAAAATAAGAAAAAACAGTTACTTAACTTTTATACTTTCCAAATTCGTGAGAGTAAAAAACAGAGTAAGTTTTATATCATATTAATTTTAATATATATGTATATAAGATTTTAATATTTAGAATATAATTAAACTTCTTTTTTTTTACAGATTTGGCAGAATTAAGAAAGAAATTTGAATTAGATAAAAAAAGATTACAAGATTTAAAATTAAAGAGAACATTTAAACCATTTTAACTTTTTATGTATAATATAAAATATATTTAATGATAGATATTTTTATAAAATAATATACATATCAATATTAATGATATAAACTTATGATTAAATAGATATTTATAACTTTGTTTACATTTATATTATGATATTGCATATTAAATTTAAATTTATTTACAATTCCATAATGAAAATAATAATAGAAATTATATTTATTAAGCAGCTTTGGATGCATAAGTCTGTAATGTCCATTCAATTAAAAAATGTTGATATGATAGAGGTTGTAACAAAGCCAATAACTCTTCTGTAAAAAAATATAAGTTAATTTTTAATTAAAAATTAATTTTATAATAAAGAATTATAATATGTACGTTTGTTTCCATAAATACAATTTGCAGACATAGCTGCACTAACAGCTTGAGCAAGGCGTTCCATAGCTAAATCATGTGAAGTAGAATGAGATTGTAAATTAGTTGTCAAAGTTCGAGTAGTAGCTGCAAAATGTTGTGCGGATATTGCATGTTTATTATTTCCACTATTTTTTAATCTTAATACTGAGTCCATAAGCAGTTGTTGAATTTTAGAATACAATTTTTTTTGTTCCTCTGAATATTCTGTATTTTCTATAGCATTTGAACGTACAGGTGATAAAATGCACCATCTAAAAAACGCAAAATTTAAAGTATAAATTTTTTATATTTAATTATGCAAAAAAATGGTTATTTGAATTACCTAAATAAACCTGCAATTGGTGTTATTGGTGTCATTGGAATTCCACCAGTTGGTAAAGCAGGATTATCCATCAAAGGAGTTAATAATAAGCTTGGGTTTTCATCTATCCATTCTCCTACCAATCTGAGCAGTTCCGTAGGTGGATCTTTGTCTTCATAAACTTCACCTATTGCCGTTAGTAAGTTGGCAGTGAAATGTGATGCAAGAACAGGAAGCTGCTTCAACTTGTCAATAGATTTTGGAGTAAGGACAAAATAGTCATTAAGTACATGCCTTGCTAATCCTACACTCTGTGATGAAGTAGATCCTAATTGTTGCATCCAAATTCCAGTTGCATTCAAGACTGCTTTATTTTGAGTTGCAATGGATAAAGATACTAAATTGCCTAAGATTTTATATCTGGGACTATCTGCAGGAAAAAGAGATAAAAAAACTGCATTGCGCACAGCAGCACTTCCTCCAGGACTTTGAAAAAAATCGCTTAGAACTTCTATTAATTGCAATTCTTGTATTGCTATTGTCAAATTACGTTTTTTTCGTCTTTCTATTTCTCCAAATACAAATTCCGATATTAAATCCAGTTGTAAATCCATTTGTTTCCCAGGTCTGCTGCATAATATCTCTACATAAAATAGCAATATAATAATAAAAAAGATGATAAAAATTATTAGACTTATAACCTAACCTATGTTAACTATTGTATTACCGATTTTGCATAATGCTTCTCTAGCGCAATAAGGAAAATCTAATTTACGTAAACTTTGTTTTATATCATTCCCTGCCATTAATGCATATATACTACTATAATATGTGCATACATTTAAAAGAAATTATTTTTCATTACACTTAACAAGTCAGATTATCAAAACATTGAATGTATTTATTAAAGCTATACTTCCGCATTTTCATGAATGCGACATGTTTTCTTTTATTAATGCATATTGATTGGTTCTTTTCATTCATTTGAATTTCTGTTATTAAATATCCAATAAACATGCAGTTAAATTTACATGTTATAAAGCGCGAAAAAGAAAAATTTATTATAAATGTATATATTGTTTGTATACTAAGTCCCATATAAATATATATGTTCGCAAATATCATAAGTTAGAAAAATCATAAATTTTTATTATATACACATACACATATATAATTACATATATAATTACTTTTACATATTTAAATATAATATAAATTTAATTATTATTTATATATTTAATATTTAATTATATTATATTTAATATATAATTTATAATAAAATTTATATAATTTATTATAAAATTTTTTAAGTTTTAAGTTGAATAATACTTTAAATAATATAATTTAAAATAACTTTTAATAATTTTAACTTTTTTAATGAATTATTTTTATATTTTAAAATATACATGATATTAAAAACAATAATTTTTTTAACTAAAAAATATAAAAAAAATATAAATAATTATAAAATAAAAAAAATTGAATTTATATTCATATATTTTTATAAAATATTTGAAAGATACTTGATATATATTTTATATAAATATTCTATTTTTATTTGTTTTAAATTTATATAAATAGTTTATTGAAATTTTATTTTATGATATATATTTTATACATTTTTTCAGAATTGCAATGAAATTTATATTTTCTTTCACTTTATATGTAGAGGATTGGACTTATTATATGTAGCGCCACCTTTGAGTAGGTTGCGAATCACATTGTTAGTCAAAACAATCGCCGAATTCAGGATCTATTTTTAGACAGCACGCACTAAGCTACAGTACTTTACTATTTTTCTTGTGCATCGAAAAAAAAGAAAAGATAGTTTTGGTGTTTTACTTATGTGTCTTTCAATTTCGGGAAAGTTCAACGCCCTCAGGATAATTGTGACAAGAGAGCGACCGGCCATGTTTATATCGTGGTGAATTTTAAGCTAGCGGCCCGTAATCTACAAGTAATATTCCACGTGTACTTGTTCAATACTCGTGTCGTGTACCGTACGTCCAGCACGGTGTCTAAGGCTTTTGCGAAATGGAATCTAGCGAAAGAGGTGAGGTATATGTGCATATAAATAAAATCATGACAATATTGAGCCTCTGACACAAATCGCGACCTGGGGGCAATGGCAGTGTCAGGGTCGAAACGGAACTAGTTCAGTGACCGCATTCGCGGTATTTGACCGCGATATTAGCGATGAATTTCTTTTTGGAGTTATCTTCTATTCATCTTGAACTCTTTACGATTATAACATTTGTCTTTGGAATAGCCTTCCTGTGAAAATTACTCTTTCAGTCAAATCTATGTCATGTATCTGACTTTTGATCTTGACTGTACTTTTCTCTCTTGATTCAATTCTTACGCATATCATATAATATATAAAGATAGAAGTAATTTAAGATGGAAACATTACTTTTAATATTTATTGATAAATTTTTGGAATATTAATTTTTAAACGATCCTATATTTTTTGATAGTGTTCGATAAATAAAATTAAAAAATTTGAATATTAAAAATTTTTATGTCTAATCTAATCTTAATCTAATGTAATTTAGCTCAAATTCAACTAAAACTTAACCTAACAAAAAAATATAATCTAGAACTCTAATCTAAACTTAAATTCTCTTACAAATATAACATTGAGATTATTATTTTGTAAATGTATTCATTTGTAAGTCTAATGCAATTTTTGAAACAAAAATTATTTTTGAATTGCAAGTTTTTTTCATTTAAAACTGATATTTTTGAATATTATTTATCGAGAACTACCAGAAAAATATAAGAACCAATCCAAAATTTGTGTTATTTCTTTGAAGTTTAGTCTTTTTTTTATTTATAAATAATCGATTATTAGAAGGGATGTTGCTTATATTTTATGTTTTTTTAATATTTTTCTTTGAGATAGAAAAGAAAGTCAGATAGCTATATAGTCAGATAGCATTCAATATTACGCAATAATATAACATGTCTCTAACCTAGATAATCTCTCGTATGTATAGTGAATTGAAGCCGCTTGACAGAGACACGTGAGAATTATTATCTCTCGACTGAGTCCGGCATGTGTTGCAATGTGGCGACACCTGTCGACTATTTGTGCACGTCCTACCTCAAGCTAGTGCGAATTAACCCTCTTTGTTTTTGTTGCCCTTCAACCCTTTTATAGATGAATAGAGTAATGTAACGAAGTAAACTATTTTTCTATTTAATAATAATCAAGATTAAATCAAATTAATAAATCAAATTAATAATCGAATTAATAAATTAGATAAAATATTGTATCAAAAAAATAAATACTATATCAAAAAAATTAATTAAAAATTAATGTTTAGAGGAAAAGTTTGGAAAAAAATTCGATTAACTGTGCATCAACTGTAATTTGTTTTTTTCACATGTTTTTTATTTATTCTATTATTAATGTTTTGATAATAAACATTAATATTAAAAAATTATTAAATATAAAATTGATATATATTTTAATTATAATATTAAAATATATATTATAATTAATTTTATTTTATTTTGTATATGTTTTTTAAATTCAAATGAAAAATGTTATAAAATGCATTATTCAATTGAATATTAATAAAAGATATTATATATTTAAAGATATTATATTTTTAAAGATAAATTTATACATATATATGCTATTTGAATTATATTTAATTCAAAAATAATTTTTCATCGAAGTTTTTATCAATATCTTTTTATTTTATTGAACTTTAATAAAATTTTTTTAATAAAATTTTTGAAATGGATGATTAATAAAATATAATGATTGTAGAAGCACACACTGGATATTTTGAATGTTATTGGAGACATTATTTTTCTTTTTTTATCTATTCTTTTTTTTTTTATCCATTTTTTTATTTCTTTTTTTAAAATCCTTTTCTTTCGCTGTTAGACTCTTGTTATATAAATTCAAGGACAAACATGATTGCACTCTCTTTCTTTATCTTTCTTTTTGTTTCTTAGTTATTTCTTTCTACTTTATTTCTGTCCGTGCCGGTAACACCGCCTTCCTAACCTGTCTTCTGTTGTCTCTTCTTCTCTTTTCCTCTTTTTATTTTTCTAATATGCAATCTCGTATTTTTTCTTTTTTTTTCTTTTCTTATATATTCTTCTTCTTTTTTATTATATTGGATTGTATATGTTATGTATTCCTCTCTCATTGTGCTTTAATTTGCATTGCAATTGGATATTAATCTTTCTTGGAACATACTTTTAACATACTTAGTTGAATAATTTATATTAATTTTAGTTGAATAATTTGAAAAAAATGTATTCTAGTTGGTTTTTAAAGAGAGATCATGCTTTTTATTAGGATTATTAGGATTATTAGGATATTTAAGATTCTTTCTTGTTTAATTTTTGAAAAGATATACTTCAAGATCAATTGTGTAGTTTTACTTTATACACAAATAGAACATCCGTTCATTTCTAAGAAAAGATAAAAAAAATAAACACAAATGGACTTATACTATATATTTTATCCTTATGATTAAATAAAAATTATATAATTTTTTAGAGACTAGTTTTAAATAGAATTTTTTGCATTTCCGAATGCACAACTGAATAGTACTTCTGTTCAAATTTTATTCTATTAGAATGTTTATCTAGCTATGAATAGGAAAAACGAGAAAAGTATTTAAAATTACAATTCATATTCACCAATATTTTTTCATTTATACAATTTATTTTTATAATATATATCTAATTATTTCGCAAATTACCAATGAAATAAATTTTTTGATCTTATTTCATCGATATACTCAAATATTTATGGATTATAATATAAATGTTATTGAGTCGCGTAATATTGAACGCGAATCACAAGAATGGATAATCGATGACCTTGCATGAGATTATGCTCGTCCATCGGGTATCATACGATTTCGTCGTTCTCGGAAATAGAATTTCACGAATTCCCTCGTTAATGAGAATTACACGGTGAATTAGATACTGATTTTTTTAAGATTGTTGATGAATCTTAAATTAACGCTAAATCGATTTTTAATGTGAAATCTCCTTTTAAAAACTTTATTTCTCTAGAATTCCATGAAAAAAATTTTAAATCGTTCGACCAACGTTTTTCTTTCCCATTATCTTAGTCAATTTTCCATAAAAAATCAATTTTAAAATCATCATATTTTCCCGTGATTTAAAATATTTTTTGTATCTGTATGTTCATGAAAATAATCCTTGAAATTGTACGTTTTGAGGATGCGATACAATTGCCAGGATGTCCTGACCCGATACGGGGAATCGAGTTGGACTATCTAAACGGGCGAATGTGCATGTCCGCCCACACTTGAAGTTCTATCTTGTTAATTGGCATGGAAAACGTGTAATGGAATCCATAGTTAGCCGTAGTTATTACCGGTTCGAAATTAAATGCAACGGAGTATACGCTATCCTTGTAAATTGGCGAAGCTCAGGCTTTAGAAATTGACGCCTTCGTTTGAAACTGGTCGAAACAATGCCAGGATCGCGTTTCTGTACCAATTCAAATAATGACGTTTGCTGAATGACGAGTTTAACGCGATTGATCTGTTTTCAGAATGAATCCGTTTCAATAATAAATTTTTAATCTTTGCATCAATACTTGAGTAATCTTCTGAAATAAATGTTCATTATTTAATCCTTCAGGCTTCGAAAGGAGGAAATTGAATCTCTTATAATTATTCTTCGATAATTGTTTTTATTTGACTATTTTAATGAAATGGAATGGAATTAACGATCTAACGTGTTACATTTTCTTAATTATTTTAATTTAGAAAAGAAATCATTTTCTTAAATATTAAATATATTAAAATTTGAAATCATTTGAACAAACCATTCATCGTTTCTTTATACTCAACGATGAACAACATTTAAAAAAAAAAATCTAAAAATTTTTTTTACTTCTCGGTGTAAGGTAAGAGACCTGTTTGCTCTTCGATACAGATGATAAGATTATCCCGCGATGAAGTCACGGTACAAATAAAGATAGGTCGTTATTGAAAAAAATGAGAAAGAAATGAAAAGAGAAAAATAAAAGAAAGTTAAAAAAAAATGAAAAAGAAAATATAATTGCGGCGATACGTTTAACAAATTGCTCAAGATCGAGACGATGTTTCAACAATTGAAGAAAGGAACTTCCAGATAGATGGAGCCATAGTCGATAGTCTTGATCACTCGTTTCGCGCGAATTATACGCTTGTCTCATTTTTGATAAATATGCACAAGTTCGTCTCTCTCTTTTTCTCTCCTATTTCGAAATATAAATAGACGGGTGCGAAGAGTTTATTGATCGCGATGCATTCAAGGTTTTGTAACGATAGTGCGCGATTATGTAAGCTATGCGTGCAATTATTGCGTTGTGGTTCAAATGTTTCTTGGGGATAAGTGTCTGTATTCGATAAAATGATAAATTCAGCATAAAAAACTATTTCTTCTTAAGAATTTTCATCTTTATAATTATCCTCTTAAGGATTTTTCTAGATAGAAGGATTTTTGATCGTTTTTTTTTTTTTTTTTTCTAAATTTTTGTTTAACTTTAAAGATATATTATTAATTTGATTATTTGAGATTAAAGAAAAATAGTGATTGTAGAATTATTGCGTGTTAGATGTGAGAATCGGAATTTTTAATTGTATGAATAAAGAATTATGAATAGATATTTGCAGGAATCATTCATCTGCTAGTTTCAAATTGTCATATTGTAATTTTATGTAATTATTATATCTTTCTGTATAATCAATATATGACTTATTATTTATATAATAATGATAAGTAATTATTTCTTATTTAACAACAACGCTGTTGAGAAGATATTTATATGCATAATTACGTTCTATCTTAAATAATTCTAATTATTTTTTAATTGTTATGCGTTCATCTAGTGAAATTTATGTTTCTAATGTAAAAAAAATGTTCGTCATTCTAGTATTTTTCCATAGCTTGAATCAAGTTCTACAGTTCGCGTGAATTGACCATTTCAATCATTCATGTTTAAAGCCCAAGTTGCCGCGAATTCGTGGAAAACTCCCCAGTTTGACTTCGATCTTATACACGATATTAAATTACTTCGTTCGAAACCGATTTTCTTTCCTTTTTTTCTCGAAATTTATCGGGATTGAGTTTTTTTCATTTTTATTTTGTTATGTACATATCAATCTTCGATACATGTTCTTATAATTAGGCCAAGTGGGTATCTTGTTTCGATAAAGTAGTTTTACGTGATACGTTAAACTTAATAAAAGATCTAATGATAAATAGTAAAGTTGTTATAATAAAACGATACTTCATTATTTCATTAATCTTCTTTGAAAAATAATAAATAATTCTTTGAAAAATTCGTTTGATTTAAGAACGATAGATAAAAATATAAATTAAATGTAATATTTAATAAGAAAAAAAAATAATAAAAATAAAAAAACGAAGAAAAAGAATCGATTCGTTTGCATAAGTGTGAATATTTTCATCGTTTCTTATTCATCCATTTTAATTACTTTAAATTATCGAATGAAATATTACTAAAATATCGAAAAAAAAGAAGAAGTTTACAATTATTGGTTATAATGAAAGGACTTCGAAACTTTCGTGAATTTTTATATTTTTTACGCTTCCAACCTTTCGAGGTTACATTCAATTCGTTTTTCAACAAAAACAGAGATAATCTTCGATATAAATTAAATCACGAAAGGAAAAAAAAAAAAAAAAACTTGGCCTTTCAACTGTCCTTGCGTAGAAATTTTCAAATTTCAATGAAACTCAACTTGTTTTTTTTTTTTTTTTTACTTTGCGCGTTACATCACCGTTGCAATTTTTATCGGTGTATATGGTCAACCAGTATCGCTTTTGCGATAAATTTCATCGTTTCTTGCTCTCATTTCGCGCGGGAACATGACCTGTGTAGCCATTAAAGTCGCCGGAACTAATAGCCGTTGCATACATTTCTTAAGGGGCTTCGTTTTAAAAAGCACAGTCGGTGTAAAGCAATTTATAACTTCCAAACGCGTGAATACATTCCCTGCCGGAGGAACTTATATTGGGAAATGAATATCCAAAAGGGGAAATACGAATTGAAAGTGCATTATAGTTAGAACGAGATCGTTCGTGTGATTCGTATTTTATGATTGCTCAAAATACGAACAATTATTTAATTTCGTCATTTTAAATATTTCTTTAAAATATATTGTTTTGGAAAAAATTTCTGGAAAGGAATAGAAATATTTTTATGTAATTTGATTTAAAAAATTTTATTCAATTATAATTAAGTTTTTTTTTATTAAATATTATTATTTCTTTTTTATTAATTTTCATAGAATAACAAAATCAAACTTTTTTTTTTTTTAATAATAACTTTATGTTAATAATAACTTAATCATTATAATTAAGTTACGTTGTGCACGATAGTATTTAAGCGATGATTTGTCTAAAATGGTATTTCTACCTTAAATTATAAGAGTTGAGCTGATAATTGGCATTAATTAATAATAATAAATCAATAAAATCAAAGTTTATTTATATATTTATTCATTGAAATTTGAAATTTGTCCGATTTTTGTCAAATTTTTTCCTTGATAGTCGCATTGGTTTATATTCATGACCAACTCAACGCCTCGATATATGTATCAAATCGAATAAAAGAAGAAAAAAGACATTTTAAAGTATATATAACGATAAAACGACTTATTACGCGACAGTTCGACGATAAGACTATTCTATATGACACAATTGTTTTTAACGGAAATTTTTTATCTGAATTTCTGTCTTTTTCTTTCATAATCTCTTATTTTCAATTTTTATTATTCATTTTCCGTGATTGTCGATCAATGGTAATGTAACTATTAGAGATTTAATCTTTTAAGAATAATTAAGTCATGGAAAATTTTTTTATACTTTATGAATAAGACTTATTCGATGAAAAATTCATAGAAGAATATTAGAATTTTTTTTTTAAATAACTTTTAGAGTTTTATATATATCATTATTAGAAAAAATAAAAATATAATTAGATTTTAAGAAGGAGGATTTCATTTTTGAATGTTCTATTTTTATGGTAACAATTTTCTGAATTGAAGTATTGTTCGATCTTCCAAAGTATTTATCGAATTATATTTATATATTTATATATTATATTTAGCCAAGTCGTTGAATATACATTCCAAAAATGCATGATTTTATAACATCGAATAAAATAGACGAATTATGCGATAATATGATTTCTTGAGATATTTCAAAAAGAAATATTTTCTCAAATGTTATATAATTTTTATATGATATTAAATATTTTACATAATATTTCTTATAAATAGCAATATAATACGAAAAACTATTTCTCCTCACTAATTTCAAAGAAATCCTAAATTTTCTTTTAATGCTATAAGAAATAATCACACTTTTTCTCAGTTACAATTCTAATTTCAATCTCACAATTCTTTTATACTTTTGTAATTTTAATTTTAACATTTGACATTTATCTCGATGTTGAAAATAATATTATATTTAATTATTTAGCCATAAACTAATTTGTTCTCGATAAAATTTAAGACTAATTTTATCGAGAATATGTCTATTTAAAAAATCAATGTAAAAAAATATACTCGGTTTCTATGGATTATTGAATGGAAAAAAGAAAAATTTGACCAGAAAAATCCAATCCAAAAGATTACTTCAATTAATATCAATGATAAATTCGTTTTCCTTTGTTTCATCGTAGAAAACATCGGTTATTTACGATCGAGCTGGTACGTGTTACTCGATGTGATCGAAAGTGGCGGTCGCGATAAAACTAGCGAGGGAACGGCTTCCCACAGAGCGGTGCAGAACTTTTACGTAACACACCGGCTAGACCAGGGTCGTCGTCGTCGACGTTGGCCGCTCGGTACACGTCGTGAGAAAAACACGTGGAGTGTGACTGACTCTTTCAAGTTTTTTCCTCCTTTTCTACCGTCCTCGCTATTTATATTTCCGCAAGGCTACGAGCGCGCATCTATATTTCGCTTCAACAGCGAAACGGTTTCTCGCGATGATTTATTAATCGAAACTATCGATAATTTTCCACTACTGACTTTTTCCCGGAGCAGATAGCATCTTGGAGACGCGTAGAGATCTAGAATCAAAATACATAATTTTTTAATTACCATTTTTTCAAAAATAACCTAACCTAAAAACCTAACCTCGAATGATAATCTCCATAATGTTAAAAATGTTAGCAAAATCTTGTCCATCCTACGTCGACCAATTTCACAACTATTATCCTTAAACGACAAGCTTTCCCTTGCTCCAAGCCAAAAACCTCGATATTCAAATACTCGAATCCTCGTTTCCCTATAACCCATATCTTCCATCTTTGAACCATCGAAACCAAGAAAACCACCATCTCTAAGTGATGGACATTTAAACAGGGGGAGGATCTCGAGTTGGTGGCGGCGGTGGTGGTCGGTCGCGTCGGGGCATCGATCGCGTCTGCTCCAGGGTGACGGGACGGTCCGGCGCCGGGGTGGCGTCGCGGTGGTGGGGAGAAAGTTGCACTCGGAGTGTAAGCGGACTCCCTATATGCAATTGGCTGGAAAGCGCGTCGCTGGAGGGGATGGCGGGGCGGAAAAGAGGG
This sequence comes from Apis laboriosa, assembly GCF_014066325.1. Taxonomy (NCBI): domain Eukaryota; kingdom Metazoa; phylum Arthropoda; class Insecta; order Hymenoptera; family Apidae; genus Apis; species Apis laboriosa. The sequence goes on from NW_025222452.1 coordinate 4,910,382, forward strand.
ATCGGGCGAAAGGGAGAGCCGTGAGGTGAGCGAGGGAAGAGTGGAGGGGTCACGGAAGGGGAAGGCAAGTGCACACACAAAGTAGACATATAGGTCAATGTCGGGACACTCCCGTGCACTGTTTAGCACGACTCACCTAGTGACCTACTTGCCTCCTCCTTTTGCGTACTCTGACCAGGCTCCACTCCTAGCTTCCCGGTCTCTCACGGTTCCAGACATCGAGACACAGGTGTTACACGCTATAGCTTGAAATTATTCGGGACGTTTGCCTATTTTTGCCGTTATTTATCGTTATTTATATCAGGATTGATGTATCGGAAACCGATGTTTTAACGATGGGGTATTTTCGTTTCAGATTATGGTACTTTTTTTTGTTAATTTTGCATTATTGATGTTTTGATCGAAGGATGAAATATATATATATATTTTTTTTTGTTGGGAATGTTTCTCTCCTTTCATTGAGATAATTTTTTTTTAAATTATGAAAAATGTTCTTAACGTCATTTTATGTACGATCTTTCTTTTTGTAAAATATTTGTTAATCTAATCTCATTTCTTTATCTTGATTTTTTTTTTCATTTCTTAATAATAGATTTATTTTGTTAGAATTTTTCTTTCTCAATAATCAGCGAATTATTAAATTATTAATTTAAATTATTCAATTATGAAAAAATTAGTTAATGGTATATTTTTTTACTGTAAAATAAATTATAGTCTGTTTTAATAGATACTTTGAATCGTATAACGTATATCTGTAAATGTATTCTACCTTAGAATACGAGAATATCCTTGCAATTTTCACGCACGTGTAATCCTTCTATTATTTAAATTGACCTATTTTTCTGATTCTTCATGCCAGCCAACAAATTTTCTTCGTTATCGTTTCTTGATTTAGGTTGCTCTTAGATTATTATTCTATTTATTGTATTAATTTCTATTTTTTTCAACAAAAATCGATATTTTTTTCTTTTTGGATCTTACGCGTGTTTCAATCTCTGCACATTCATGGTACGTAATTTTCGTGAAAAATGATGTGTAAAAAATATATATATATATATATATTTTTATTACACGTGCCCATTATATTTTTATTACACGTGCACATTTGATTGACCTATATTTGCTTTCAGCTTTTATTGTCCTCCTGGTTTCAGTGGCACGCATTGTTGTTCTATTTTATGCGTTTCCCTCGACAGCATGCGAAACGATATCGCGTTCTATAAATTTTTTTCGTTTGTTTAAACGTCATATATAATTCAAGGATATAATAATTAAAATTCTCGTGAAACTTCTAAATTTTTTTCGTTACTTTAATTATCCTAAAACATTTATCTATGTAAAAAATAATTCTCTTAATTTTTTACTTTTGTTCGTTCGTTTAATTATATCGAATTATCTATACTTATATCGAAGAAATATTCTATTCGTATTCTTGCATTCAATAAATTTCCAAATTAAACAATTTTTGCAACTTATTTATAAATCAATCGATTGAAAAGATTATATAATTATATAATTAAAATAAATTAAAAAAAGGATAATTAAAAAAAAAATCATTCAAAATTAATCCTTCGTAATAATTGAGAAACATAATTTACATAAGTGTTGGATTCACCTTCCATTTCAATCACAATTCTCTACCTACCCTGTTCTATTCCCTCTTTTCACGAGGACGGTTTCATGCGTTTCCTTGGGAAATCCGCACTTGACCCAATTTTCGATAGCCTCGTTCGATAGCCGATGGTCCCGCCAAGTTTTCCACGGAAGCTACGGTGGGGTTGGGTTGGAAATGTTGGACGCACGAATCGCGTTTCAGCGTGAAATTGCACCGGGAACCTTGACATTCCCGCGAGATCGGCAAATGGAACCTCGTCACGTAAACCCGCGCTTCCGATGGGACCGTGTAACAGGAAATCACCAACGAAGCTTCAACGAGCAATGTGATAGCAAAGTTTCTCGTTTGCTGCACGGAGATGATCCTAGGAATTGCTCTGGAAGCGTAACAAGTTGACGAAGTCGTTTTAGAACTCGTCGTTTGGTCGTTGGATGATTATAAGATGAAGAAATAATCTAAAATAAGTAATAACGGATGTAACGTGAAGAAATATATAAATTATGATAAACTAATCGAGTTTGTCTTTCTGATTTAACTTTTTAAATTTTAATGGTACTTTTTTTTTAATATCATTTAAATAAAATATTGTTACGAATTAAAAAAAAAAAAATATTTCTGTATATCTCTAATTATTCATCTTTTTTTCTGTTGCAGGTGAGTTGAGAAGTTTTTTGAGCACGAATAGAATAGCAATGCTTTGCTGCGTAAGTAATTATTAATTAAACTAAATATGCGAATATAAGTCGAAGAAAATAGACACGATTTAATGATTTTAACATCTTTTAAAATTTTCATTAGAGTCGACTTGTTTATTTTTTTTTTAAATTTTCTCGTCGATGAGAATAAAATCTATCAAGTTAATAATAAAAGAAATAGATATTTCAGCAAAAATAGACGGTGAATGGGCTCAAAAGGTAGTATATTATTATTTTTATATACCATCTTGCTCAACATAAGAACAAACAATAATTCGCTTTCCGTTAAGCACTTTCTTCGGTTGATTGGCTTACGAGAGTGGAGTCTTAATACGGTTATCCTTAACTTGGTCAAGGTTTATCTCATCGTCCGAAGGGAATATACCTGGCGATATTAAAAAAAAAAAAAAAAAAAAAAATAAAAAGAAGAAGCAATCAAGCTTTTTTCTATCGACCAGTATTTTTACTGCCGTTCTTCCAGGATTTTATCTTTCATAAAAATATCCAATCGATTACATTTCCACATTTACAATTAATTTTGAAAAATTATATTTATATAACGTCGTATTTGAATCTGATATACGTGCCACAAGATACAAGAACAAGTTGTACGTTTATTAGGCAGGGCAAGGATTCCAATAATTTCAAACAATTATTCGCGATGGACAGTGAAAAGCATGCACTGATGCAAGAAGAAGCTTGCATCCGTCACACAATGAATACGCTAAATCGGCCATAACTCAACAGGAATTGACTCGAGAACAGTTTTATTGACGCTTCCTCGTTCGCTTTGATAAGCGCCCTGCCATATGCCAAATGTTCGTGAACGCTCTTTTTGTTAAGTACGCTATCCACTTCCGGTGTCTTAAAAATTGGCCTATCTCGTTCGCCCGAATACGTGAAATATTAGATAAGTTCCCAAACTATTCCAATATAAATAATCCAATATAAGCGTGTTAATTATTCCTATTAAAAAACTGATTTGATCGATATTGATCTCGATCGTGAAATTTATTTATATTTATTTCGATTTTCAATCTTCTCACCTCTTTCATTCACCTTTTCGATAAAGAGAATTCAAAGCTCTCGTTGTTCCATATCATGACACGAATTCTATTACTCCATAAGTGCTCGATTTGGATCCCAATTTTCGGGCATTTATCCAACGTTTACCGTACACAATTTCTGGATCGGTCTCAACCGGGTGAACGAACTATTTATACGAATCGTCTATGAACACGAACGAGTGTCGTTTCTTGGTCGACACGAGCGAAGAGAGAATTTCAGGAGCGTGTGGTTGATTCTTCCGTCGCAATGCGGTGGCCACGTACGTTGTCCTTGACTATTCTATCTCTCTTTCTGCATAACTCTCTCCGTCTCTCTGTCTTTCTGGCAACTTGTTTCTAATCCCTTCCACCCACACCTGATTGATCATCCTTCCTCTCGTTCCTCATGAACGAGCATTATTTATAGCTAGATTGTATAGTGTATAAGTGAATAGTACACAAGCCTCGTGTGTGACCGATGCACGCTCGAGACCAAACATTGACCGGTTTTTAATGGATCGTTTTTGATGGATGAAACTTTTGGAGTGATGATAATTGGCTGGAAGTTCAGAGGTGTTAAAGCGTTTCGTTCTGAGGGTTTTTTATATAATGTATCGAGAGTAGACGTGAATCGTGATTTTAATATTGGAAATTTTCGTATAAAATTTTTGTTGAAGTTAATAAAAGTAATAAAGTTATTATAGTATTTTATAATTTATTAAAATTCTTTTTTTTTATGCGAAATAAGGAAAATATTTAAAGCGCTTTTTGATTTAACAATTTGATCTAATGCCAATGTAAAATACGTCAAATGAAATGACGTAAGATCATAGGAATCCCATACAATTTCATAATACAATCGTAATCGCAGCATTCCAATTGTTAATTCGAGAACAAACGGAAACGCACGAAGCTTTCAAAGTGGAATCGCTACTCCATTACGAAATCTCTTTTCCTAGTAGATAGAATTCAATTTTATCTTATTTTCGATTTAAACGAATTCTCTACATATTTTAGATTCTCTTAATATTCACGTTATAAACTTCTCGAATCTCGAATAACTTCTCGAATGAGAAATCTTAAAATCATTTATATCGATTGCCAATCATTCTATTTATATTCCCGATTACTATTATTCAAAGTGATTTCTTCTTTCGAGAAAATTTTTACAAAGATCCCATCAGAAATTTACGAAAATAAAAGAAATTAATTACAGAAGTCAATTTATAATTCGATCTCTCTCAAAATAAATATTCCTTCACTTGTTCGAGACTCTTTGGCGACACAAGACGAATTCACAATAGCCAATTTACCACTAGGATTGTTGACCGGTTGTGGCGTGTTCAGGTGTTAAAAGTTTTCAAATGTTCTTTCGACATCCCTTCGGTGATTTTTTTTTTTATTTCGGATGTGTGTCCAGTCTTCACTAGGGATATTCTTTTTTTTTTTCCAGAAGAACGACATCCAACGGTGTTGCCTCACCGCTTATTAAGTTTCAAAGAACGATTAACCCCGAAAAATTGCGAGCTTTCATGGGTGAACAATGCCGGGGTTGATTGGTATTCGCTTTAGAATTAGAACCCGAATTTTTGCATTGTGCAACCGTACCAACAGCTGCACCGCCGTTGCTTTCTTCTGCATCAGACTTTTTTTTTTTTCCTCTCTTCTTTCTCTCGATTCTTTTTTTCTTCTCTTTTTCTTTTTTCTTCTATCTCGCTTCAATTTCCTTCGCATTCAAATTATGCTTCCGTCGTGTCATAATCGAATGAGCACGTTAAACGTTCCTCCATTCGTGACGTTTTTTTGATAATGCTAGTGGTTCTCGAATTGCAACCCATCGTTCGTATTGCAATTTTGATTCACGATTGTTTGAACATTGTTTTAGAGCGAAATTAATATTGTAGAAATTTAAATTAAATTTAGATTAATTTAGAGGCGAAATTTCTTTCTAGATAAGAAGATGAATTAATTTCGTTGATTTTTCTCGCGTGTTTGGCAACCTTTCCAGGGTCCAAAGGACCATACAGTATCCCTGACGACCAAACGAGGGAGAAACCAGTTTCGACGAAGAATGTAAACGGAATATTGGCGAGTCCTGTTAACCTTTTCTCGTTCTATTCACCTGTTCGCAAAAACAAGCAAGGATATTATTGCTTTTATATCGTAGTGTATCAAAGTACTTTTCTTTATTCGGTATTATTCGTAAAAATTTTCCATCGATAATTAAAATATTAGCACATGGAATAGAAAATAACATAAATCGTGGAAACTGTAAAGTAACTCATTAAAAAAGCCATTATTTTATTAAAGTTAACAACCTCTGCTTTAATAAGTAATAAGTAATAGAATCGTTCTTTGAAACATATTTTATCGATTCCAGTCGAGAAGTATCGTAAACAACTATTTTTAAAATATAAAAAATTGAAGAAACCACTCATAAAGAATATGCGGTGGCGCGTGTTGCACAACCGTGGTGGATGCACGAAACGCGCCATAAAACATGCGCGAAGTCGCAGAATGGAACGGGAGAAGACTGAACCATCGCTCGGGGATTCGTTTCCTCGATTTTCTCCGTGACGAGCGCATAATAAACTTTAAAGCTGGCAAGACGACTCAAATGCATCGGCAGAAAGTGTGCACGAGTCCCGCGATAGCGAGTAGGTGGCTAACCTTGACGACCACTTACACGATCGACGCTCTTGCACGTGCTTATACACACATGCATATATATACAAGCGCGCACAAGTTGCAGCAACGACGCAGCACGCGACGCTATCGGTATACATGTATATATATGTACGCGATACTCGACCACTTATATATGTATACGGTTGATTACCGTGAGTTTACATAGGGTGTCGGTTGACTGGTATATGGGCCAAACAGTTTCGAGAAGAATGCAAAAAAAAAAAAAAAAAAAAAAAAGAAAAGGAAAAAAGACTCGTCTTCGATCGAACTTCCTTCAAAAAAAGCGAGCTTAGTTGTTGTGAGGATAAAGAAACGGGTGTGTCTAGTATGTTGAGACGAATTGAAAAAGTATTGGAACAGGTGCGGCAGACTACTCGTGGACGTGTTCCGTTCCACGAAAGGCCGCTGCAAGGATATTTTTTTCTTTCGAACAGTATATGGTTAACAAAGAAAACGGAGACTGCCAATATAAACAAGTTAAAAAGAGAGCGAATCTTGTTATCGGTAGACGAGAATGTCAATTTTTCGCGTGAAATTGATATTGTTTGCGTTATTGGTCACGTATTTGTGTGCTTCGTGCACTGCTATTGGCCTGTCGTGAACAAGTTTTATCGACATGAGATATATAAAAGGGAAACGATCGTTCGTGACCGTCCCGCTTATCTCCATCAGCAATCTGGCTGGTGTTGTTAATTTAAACGTGGTATCGAACGTGCCATGCCGATAGAGAACCACCGGCTGATCGTTAATTATAATCGTTTCGATGCGATTCCTTGGTATGTACTGATTCGCGCTTGTTTCATCGGCGTGCTGCTAAAAATAACCTCTCGCGGCACAGCGACTCCTCTTTGAAATGTGTTTTAAAACACGTCTTTACGAAAACGTAAAGCGTATCTGATTCAGCATCTAGTTACAGGCATAACGTAAATCTTCGTTAGAGGTTCCTAGTCACAGGCTTATTTCCCTTATCAGATTCGTTGTTACATGTCGGTATCGGAGGTGTATATTTCGGTCACCTGGTAGAAATCTCATGCAAGGCTCGTCGCGCACGCTCGACATTGCAAACGCTCCCTTCCCCTTTGCTTTCGACGATTTCCCCCACTGTTGTGCCATTGGACGAGCCAGCTCGTGACGGCGGAGAGTGAGGAAGAGGGGAGGTCGATTCTCCCGTTTCGGCCGTGCACTAGAACTTGACTCCTAAGCTCGACAGTGACGGCGCAAGCTCTATCTGCGTCTTTCTGTCCCTTTTCTTCTCCTTTTTGCTCTTATTCGTGTTCATCGTTCTTTCCTCTCTCGTTCTAACATCTCCTCCCTCTCCCCACCACAGTCGCATCGCATCAAACTCGCTTGGAGACCTCGAGCGGTAAGGTTACATTTCTATCATCAAGTATTACACATTTTTATTATCGATTATGTATCGTCGCATAGACCACGTTGATCGCATTCGTTTTACATAAATTGAACGGATAGAATGAAAAGTTCGAGGATCCTTTTCGGTATACGGTTTTTGTCGTTCCTTTCTTCTGCGAATGAATCGCTGACCTATATTTTGTAATTGTCGATAAGATGATTGAAGATATTATATGCAAAAAATTATTTTCAATGATATGATTAGAAATTACTCGAATTATACACATGTTCGATTAGAAATTATAATCGTTTTGTAATTAGAAATCATCTCGTTTCACGTTCACATTCCTATGAAGAAAAGTGCAAGTAGAGACGGAACGTTACTTGTCAGGCGTGACTCGCTTGTACTCCTTCCTTCTTCAGCATCCTCCCTTCCTCATCCCGCAGCCTGCCACCACCTTTTCGTCCTCTATCGCCTTCTCCTCGTCCTTCACCTCCTCTTGATCCTCTATCGTCCCTCTCTTGCCTCTCTTGTGGCTCTCCCTCCTTCTGAACCCTTCCTCCATCCTCCCTGTCCCCACCTCGCTTGCCTGCCGGCTGCACGCTCACATGCAACGAGCCAGACCGGCCGGCTGGCACTCAGTTGCCTTTAGCGCCGTGCATCTCCGAGTCAGTCAGTCAGTCAGTCAGTCATTGAGTCAGTCAGTCGGTGAGTCGGATCGACACGCGCGAAGAGATATCGTTTATTGTAACTATGTACATTCTTTCGTCATTCTCCTTCTTTCTCCTTTTCTCGTTGTGTTCTTTCTCATTCTATCTTGCGAAATTTATTCGCATCGCGGGTCATTCGGTCGTGTTGAGTGTTGGCCGCGTGCTTCTCTATTCGCGGCACGTGTGCAACGCTTCTGGATGTGGAGAAAAATGTGCGCTTGTCGCGCGCATTGTCTCTATATGATTCGTTGGGTCGAGTCTCGGACCGAGTCCGACTTATTTATTTCCAGGAAGTTCGAAGCATATCACGCGGCATATGTGTAGTATGATACGATGGAAAAAGTAAATCGAACGGGAGATAGGAAATTTCCATTCATTGCAAAGAAGGTGTAACAATTGTGTTCGTTTTCTCCGTGAAAAATTCGTATTGTGAAGTTTGTGATCGCGTTTTTTGTGAAACGCGCTAGTCTTCTCGTCGCGCTATTCTTCCGAACAAGCGATGCAGTGATCAAATTTGAATAGTATTCTGTTCACGCGCGCTATGGCGAAAGGATTGCTTTTGGAATTCCAAATGTTGGGAAGAGAACGAATCATCGTTATGTTCTTTTCCCAGTGGAAAATTTGACTGTGTGTCTGTATATAAAGGAGTGCAACAGTGAAGTTTAATTCGCGAGAACGAAAAAATTCGTTTGTTTTTTTTTCGATACGCGATTAAAATTAAAATGTGACAATCAAATAAGAAATTTATTGTATATCTAATATACGTAAATAGCTATGTCTAATTCTTCATTTCATTTATGATATACGAAAAAATGTAATGTTTCTATTAGAGCGTGTCATTGCGGCCTAGTTGTATTCGTTTCTTTTTGCAGCAACAATATAAAGCGACCTTCGAGAATTCGTAAAAAAGGTATGTTGTGTATGTCGTGTTTGTGATTCTTCTCCGCAGATAGTTGTCATTTTAAAATATGTTGATAAAAAGTGACCTCGGATATACGAAGAACGGTCGTGAGAATAAATTTTTTTCTATTTGATTTGTTGATGGTTGTGTCCACAGTTCCATGCTAATATCTATCGATGGATATTGTGGTTGGTGGTTAATTTAAATAGATAATATTTTCCGAGTTTTTTCCGCGCAAGATATTTTTCATCATTCAGTTTTCATAGAATAATTTCAATCCAAAATGAAGTTTATTATATGACGTTACGGATGTTTTGCATTTTCTTTTCAGTGCCAAAGATCGAACGTCCAATGCTAAAAATGTCTCTAAAAGATGCCACATTATCGATCGCGCAAAGTATATTGTCGTAGTGTGTCGTAATTAAACGTGACTTTTGTAGTGATATGTTACGACTATTATGTCCGTCGGAACGCACGTGCCAAACAAACGATCTTTGGCCACAATCGTTCGAAATTCGGCGAATTTTTTGATCGTTTTAAGCGTGTTATAAAAAATTCACGGTATGACGTATTTTGCCTCTATTGATATATTTGTTGAATTATCGAACTACATTCCTTGTATTTCATACTGTTTCCATTCTATTCTGTCAAAACGCTATCAGCGTGTTCAGAAACATGCGTGGTGCATAATAAATTTTTTTTTATGTGAAACGTGCTTTATATCGTCAAAGATAGGAGACAGGTTATGAAACGAAATTTCAACAAACTTATTATGTTTGCATATTTATTCATGGGTGCATTGGCTGGTGTATTCGTGAATCATCGTCCCCTAACTGTGAAAGTGCGCAGTTTAAGCTTACCCTTCTCCCTCTCTTGAATCTTCTACGCAGTATTAAGGTCTTGGTTGATCTGCACTGTGACTACACCATTGCAGCGGACAACTTTTTGCCAGTGTTCAAATACAGTGCACGCATTAAGTTCCTGTTCCGTCGTCTCTTGTAAACAAGTTTATGTGCACCTTTCGTTTACAAATGTAGATTTCACATATGTAAGTTTGTAGTTCCGATGTGTGTATCGATCTTTCTTATCATTCGCTTTCTCTTGATTTATTTAATTTTCCTGATACTTGAAATATTTTTTCTTTATTTTTCTTATTTTCGCCAGTTTTTTCCAATATTTTTTTTTTTTTAAATCAAATGATATCTGAAATTATTTACAAAACGTATGTAAATATAATTTTATTTAATATTCGAAATATTAGAAGTACAAGTAGAAGTGTTTGGCGGCTTTACGAATCGCTAAATGATTTGCTAAATTCAGTCTACGTCGTGTCTGGTGATTCGACGAGGCCACTCGAAGAATAGCTTTTATGTCCAACACGTGAGAAATGGATAACGGGTGAAGCGTGGATTATCGATTAACTTTCAAGCTGCAAATGACAATAACATATTGAATTCAGTCTCTCTGTAATAAATAAATCATTTGTTTGTACACGGCTTTCTTTTAATTTAAAAAATAAATCGATAAGATTATATCGTGTTCGAGGTGCTAATACTTTTTTAAAAATTCTGAAATCTATTTTGAAATATCTATATTCCTTTATTAAAGATCCTTTATTAAAGAACTATATTTTAACTATATTTTATTTATATTTGAAATTTCGTTACATTTATTTTAATAATCTATCGTAATAATCGTTACGTTAATCGTCAAAATTTATTAAATTTTTAATAATTTATGGTTAAAAATATACGTATATAACTTTAATGCCGCAATTATTAGAATCTTTATTTCGAATTAAGCGAGAAAATCAACTCGATAACCTTCACTGTACATCCCAGTCAGATTACTGTCTTATTCTATTCACGGAGCACCCGGTATATATCGATTCGTCTTTCTCAGTAGACAAGGTCTGACGTAGCCTCTTCGTAGATAACCTTGAACTTCAACCTCGACTTTGGATATCACCATTAGAAATATATATTCTCCTGGCCCATTCTCCATTCATCTTTCTCATCATCGATCGTCGAAGAATCGGAAGATCGATCGATAAACGAGAAATAAGAAGAGATAGGACGAAAATACGCTTCTAATACGGTATCCTTGCTAATGAAAATTAAACACGCATCTCTTTCCCATGTTAGAAAGCTTTACATAACAATGGTTAAAGTTTCGCGGTCGGACAAGTATTATCATCTAGCAGAGTCGTCAAGCGGATACACGCGATGCAAGAAGAATAGAAGATGCATCGCCGTTTCGTGCACGTGGATATACGTTGCATTTTGCATAATTGGCCGCGCACGTTACGTAAGCATTGTTTCTACACCGCCGGCGATTGTCACCGTTGCGCAGCCAAGGCAATCGCATTTTGCTGCCTACATGCTGTGGTCAAGGTCGCCGTTTGTAACATCAACTTGAGGAATCCCGGTAACAGTGAAACAGCATTTGTCTCGACGAGATTTTAACCAGTGACATTGATTCAGCTTTGTCTATCGATCGTTAAACTTCTATTATTGGATCTATTTGTCTGAACTTTAATTATTATTTAATCCTTTGTGATTTTAACGGTGTTCGAATTTTGTATCTATTATTTATGCTTGGGGATAATGAGATCAAAAACTTTTCATAATTTGGATGAAATTAATAGAGAAAATAGATGTATTTCTGTATGTAATCCAATTATACGAATCGAATTGTGCGAATTGTCCGTTTTCTTATGGATTCGGATAAATGAAGTTCTTGTATAGATTCTTCTTTCCATTAGTCTAGAGGATATCGAGAAAATTTTCTTGGATAGAGATTCACGTATTTTGAATCATATCTCAATAATTGATTCTTCATAATTCAATCAAAAAAATTATTAGAATTATATTACAAGAGATTAAGAAGATATATTTGATATTATAATAATAATATTAATATTTGAATCATTTCACAAATAATAATTTAAGGTTAGGTTAGAATATAAAAGTAATCCAAATTGAATGTAATAGATATTAATCATCTTTTTGTAGTTAAAAGTATTCTTGAAAGAGCGTTTCCTAGTGAAAATGCAGATTTCTCGTATAAATTTTTTGGAATTCGATCTGGGACTCTCGATTTTCTTCGTCGACTTTCGAACACGTAAAAAGCGTGAAATATCGTAGCCACTCGGTCGCTGGTTCTTTTGATCTCGCCGGTTTCGTGTTTCAACTTTTCATTTTCGTTCGCTTTTACTCTCGTTCTCCTTCAAGACTCGTTGGTTTATTCTCGGTTTATGCACGTATTTTAGTCCTCTGCAACTTTGAACACACTTTCAAAGGATCTTTGAGAAGGACATTCAGTTAATATATCCAGTCGCAAAATTATTAACTATACAACTGTTATTAGATTGTCATTCGATCATTTTTATTTAAATACTTTATTCGTCGATATTTATATAATTATTTTAATTCATAATTTAATTTATTTGAATCATATTACAAACTTTCTTGACTTTATTTACATTATTTGATCTTTTCTTTTTACCTTTACTATTTCCTATTTCTCTTTTTAATATATAAAATAACAATAGCTAGATACTGTATCATATTTACTCTAATGACATATTAAAACCAATTTTGTTAACGACAAATAATATCGTTTCACTATATCAGAGATAAAAAGCAAAAAGCAAAATGTTGTCAATTATATATACTTTTTCCATACTCGTCATATCTCTATGCTTAATATCCAATTAAACATATCACTCATAGAGTGAAGATAGATATCTTTGTATTCGTGACTTTTTGATTTTACAATTTTAAAAAGAAAAATTTTCACGATCTATCATAATCTTAAATCTTAAAATTCTTCGTCGAGTATTCTTCTTCTTTCATTATTCGTCAAAGCTTGATTCTCAAGGCTACCGATTTTTGCCAAGTCGAACTTCCGCTCACGTTACATCAACGTTACACCCGGTATCGTTGAGTCTTATGCTCGATCCCGAACAGAAATTCTATCTGGCTCGGATTAACGTCCCGCTCTATTTATCATTCGACGATATTTCTCCCTTCTCTTATATATTTCTCTTCTTGTTTTCATTTTTTTGAATTTGAATAAGTTCGATCAAAAAAAAAAAAAAAAAACACAACGAGAGAGTGGAGAAGGATCGTTTCGCAATTCGGTACCACGATAAGAATTAAAACGAGAGATTTAAAGCTTGTAAAATTGACGAAATTTGAATTTTGTTTGGATCGAGAGACTTTTAAGCTAACCAGGCGGCAAAAAGTTTTATCATCTTTTTTGAATTTAAAGATACGTGTTTCAAGCGTTCTCAATTAACAAAATTTTTAGATCAATTATAATTTTGTTTAACAAATATTTTTGCTAAATTTATAACTGCAGAAATATTCGAGTACGAAGTAATGAACAGTATTTACAAATTTGCCTTTTTTTTTTTTGATTGTTGCAATTGAATCAAATGTGTATAAAAAAAATCAAAAATTGAACAGATGTTAATTCAGTTGCCCCCTTAAGAGCGCAAAAGTAATAATTTTAAAATATTACTCTTATTTTCCAAGATGAGATAGATATATTTTACCCATAAACGCAGAAGAGATGCATATCGTGGGCCAAATCGTGAAACGATGTTAAAAACCAAAATGCAATAAATCGATTCTTGTTCCTAATCGTAGAGCGATCGAGAGTTGACCGTTTGAACGCGAAACAACCAAAGAGGAGTGCATTGAACGAAACCAAATCGATACCAAAAGAAGAGGGGAAGTTAGCTCGATTTAGAGAAGGAAGGAGGAGGAGGAGGAGAAGGAGGGAGAGGTGGAGGAGGAGGAGGAGGAGGAGGAGGAGGAGGTGATGGTGGTCGGCTAGTCGTTTTTTCGTTTCTCGAGATGACGCGACAAGGATATCGTGCGTGTTTCGCTTGAGAGTAGGATCTTTCGGATTCGGTGAAGTGTAGAAGAAGGGGGGGGAGAGGAAAAAAAAAAGTAAAAGTGACGAGTGAAAACAGGAAGATCAAGACAGCCAAGATGATGAAGAAGGAGAAACCGATGATGTCGGTGACCGCCATCATCCAAGGGACTCAGGCCCAACATTGGTCCCGTGGGAACACTTGTATGTATATCATGTATATCGTTATTTATATAAATATTGTATATAATTGAATTTTTATTTTGTACAGGATATTTCATTTATTAGAAGAGATATTTTTGATTTGGTTAAAGTATAATATGGTTGAGTTGAAAATTGAGTTGAAATTTTATATTTCATATATATTTGTAGTACGTAAAATATAAAAAATTATTCGTATAACGTAGATATAAATGGACCATCCTGTACATGCGCGTGGAATTCAATGTAATATTTCACAGTTATACACGAAAGAGGAGAAAGAAAGATGCTATTCTCCGTGTCGTCAAATGCGTACCATTTATCGCATTCCCAAGTCGTTAGGTTACGCAGGTTTCATAAGAATTATACTGTTAATAAAATACCGAATTGCATTAAGACTTCTTGCAAGATTCCATTGCACGCGTATGTGAGACATATATATTTTTCATAAAGTACTCTTTGTTCTATAACATTTTTACAAAGTTATCTTTTCCTAAAAGATAAAAATTCATTTTGTTATAATTTATATGTAATAATCTCTTTTGAAAATATATATATATATATTTATTTTATTATATATATTTAATAAATAATGTAAACAATTGATTTATTTGTCGCATTTAAAAGTAATTACATGTTAAATGCGACATTATTAAATTTCATGAATGTATTATTAAAATTAAAATTTTCACTATCGTTCCTACTGATTAAAATTAATATCATTTGAAACATCCCACGTTACGAATTTCAACTTTTAATGATACTTAAACGAAACCCATTGTTAAATGCGTGCGAATGATAATTAGCATACTGCTGGTAGTACGTATAGTCAATTAACACCGGTGTCAAGGCTTGCTCTTATCTGCACTCAAAATGATCCTTGTTATAGTTTCATAATAAGCTTGTAATTGTAGAAAAATATGATGAAACGTAAATGGAATGATGGTGGTTTGTTTCGATCATTTTTAACTTTCTTTTTAAAATTATTATAAAAATGATATATATATATATTACATCTATCACAAATTATTTATTTGTATAAATTATACGATGTTATCTATAATTTCACGAGAATTTTAACGTCTGACCAAACACAGGACCAATTTACTCAATTATTTCCTTCGTTTAACTCATTCTCATACCATATTTTTAGCTATTAAAGAGTTATTATTGTGTATATTCTTTATCTTATTTTATCCTTTTTTATTAATCAACACCATTAAGAAATAGATGGTTAACAAAATAGAATTAAAAAAAATCTGAAAACTTTACGATTCATTGTTCGCTTTCCAACTTTTGAATAAACATGCATACTTACGTATTATCATTCATGTATTATCGATATCTCGGCACTCGAGTGACTCACGCCGATTCCGCAACCGCTCGTGGATCGGGCCCGTTTAACGCTCGATCGTCTAGCGTTGAACGCATAGGGTGAAGGTCGGCTATTGAAACTTGAATGGCGTGTAGAATTCGCGAGTGAAAACGCATGCGCTCGCGGCGATCTCGCCGATCACGTCGTTATCAGTCGCAGCAATGGCTTTAAAAGCGGCCTTAAAGCGGCCCGCGAACGCTCGCCGCGAGAAGGTCACGCCAATGCGCCTCGTTATCTACGCCTCTGCCGCAATTTACGAGGCTTTTCGAGGCTTATCGCGTGCCCCTGTTGCCGGCCAACAAACGTGGAATGACGCATTTCGAACTTCTTTTTCGTTTGTCTATTTCTGTCCCTCTTCCTCGCGTTTCTTCCTCTTCTTTTCCTTTGCTCGAAGTTACGTAGGCAGATTCTTTAGATGGAAAAGTTTTGTATTTTTCATTCTTAAATTTTAAAATAATTGATAAGATAATTTACGTTATGTTGTTTTAATACGCGAAATAAAAAAATTTTTGTTTACAGAAATATATAAATATCGCAAGTTTTCTGCTACAAAGTTAATAAAATGAAACCTACACGTTGATATTTAAAAAACTCTTGAAGCGTACACGTATTCGAATAAACAATAAACTTTTATTCGCATCATTTTATACGAGATTAAAAAATTCCCGTATAAAAATATAATAATTTTGCCCTAGAAGATTATCTCATAATTCTATTGCTTAACTTATCGCCACCAGATGTCTCGATTAACTTTTACTTTCTCGCAAGTATTTTTCCTCTACATTTTATTTAAGATAGATTTCATATAAGGTTTATCTATAAAGTAAAAAATTCTTGTACGAAGATACGAAAGTAAGAAAAAAAAAATTCGATACTTACTGCTACAAAAACCACAAAGAAAAGAGTCCTTGTTGAAAAAATACATCTATCTCCACTCCCATCCGGAATATTTACAGACCTCTCCCCGATACTTGCCTTCCTCTTTCGTACAGAGTGCTCGTTGTAAAAAGTGAACTTCACCTCCTTCACATAATTTCCACGACTCTGTTTGCTCAGTCTAGATCTCTCGCCCCATCTTTTGTCGTAACACACATGTCCACGTATTGTACGCGTTATAATCGTGTACACGTGTTACAACGTGTGATAAGAGCATAGGACGGTTTGCAGAGCGGTTCGTGCTGGTTCGATTAATCCACGCACTAGCACGAACGCAACCTTGGCACCAATGCGAACCAACCGTGAAGTGCAGCCTCTGTCGCGGCTGCACACGTGTGCACCACCACACGGTGCACACCTCTTCTGTTTGTGATTAGACTCGACACTGCGTGTGGGTGTTAGTTAGTTCAGTTTGAGCAATTCTGGCCAAACGTGTACGTTTAATTAATAATTGGAGTAATTGGACTGACACGGCTACAGCATTAAAAACGTTCATCGCCGATCGAATTTTCTAATCTGATAAATTTCCTTTTTATACGACGTTTTTATTTTTTAAATCGTGGAAGTAAAATTTAAACGAATTAAATAATTAATATATGTACTTTTTTATATTATTAAATGTAAGAAGAATAACGATACTATTGGAAAATTTTCAACAATTTTTTTTACTGTTGAAATATTAATCATTGATAAAATATTGTTCAAAATTTGTTCTTTATGAATTTTTTATTATTTTTATTATTAAAAAAAAAATATGAAATCTATGATATAATTTATTCTGACGTTAACATCCTTTTTTAAATTCTTCAATTATATATTTATAGACTTTACATTATAACTTTTTATTAAGTATTCACATAGGTTAGATAAAGATTTTCTTTTTATATTGAATAGACGGTTACTAAGCTGCATAACGTTTTATAAATCGTGAAGGAATAGAGGGTACGTATTATAAAAACATGTAGAACGCATGATGAATGTGAATGACAGGTTGAATCGATTAACAAATCAAACGAGACAGAGGCAGACTCATTTTACCGAGGTTTCGGCATTAATCATCGTCAGTGAGATCACTGGCTCGCGGGCGTTCGTGTGATCAAGATCTCGAACGTTTCGAATAAAAATTACGTATTTCGAAATCGATTTGCCGCAATAGCGAACAATTTTCCGGGTAAGCGATAAAAATATTTTAATTTTCCTCTATTTATTCATCCCATTTGAATTTACACGTGGTCATTTTTACAACGAAAATAATCCAAGTGCTACACATATGAATCGTCCAGTTAATCTAGTCTCGATGATTCATGCGATTCGAGTCGATTATCGATCAATGCATGCGATCGCGAAATTGTTCGCGTGATTATTCTTGAAAAATGTTGCGACTTCGTTATTTTAATTTATCGTGATTCGATTATTCGAAATATATATTTTTTTTTTCTTTTCATTTTTATTCGACAAATTTTATTAAATTGAGAAAATTTTATACTCAATATCGAGTATTAAATTTTCACGTAAAGATAACACGTGTAATTATTCTTCCTTTATTATAACGTGAAGCCACGTTTATCTTGCTAATAAATAATACGAATTAAGAATGTAATAAATAGAAACGTAGCATGTGAATTATCGTAATCGTAAAAATTAAGATAGATTGTGCTTACTTCAAGTTGACGATGGTAGTTTGTATTCTCGATATCGAATTGAAAAAAAATTCTTCGTTCCGATCTTTTGTTCTCACAAAAGATTAGATCACACGAGTTTAATCATCGAAATCCCACGAGATTGCACAGAAGCATATAGGGGGGAAGGCGTCTTACAGGAAGCTATCATTCATTGTAGTCACGTTGGAAGGTTTCTCGACGTGGCTAGTGACCGATTAGATGTATCTATTACGTGGACGGATCGGCATACGCAATCGTAGCGGAACGATCGTGGCGTTAATAAGCGTTTCGAGCACGTATTCGCATCATATGGAACGTGTAGGTCTCGTGTCGCCAGTAAGTTTCACCTAGGTATTTGCATTGCATTATTGTTGATGCAATCACGAATATCAGAGATCTTTTAAATACCTCGATTAATAGTACGTAAAGTTAAAGTTATTCTCACGAAAATTTTCATACGTGAAAAGATCATTTTTATTGAATGGAGTGAATTAATTAATTATTAATTTTACATCGAATTGTCGATATAAAAATATATAGTTAGAAAAATGGAGAAATTATATATTCGGTCAAAATATAATATTTGATCAAATGATCGAAATTTGAGGATGCAAATTAATATTTGGGAGGATATCGTTAAATCGTCTCAGGAATTTTTTTTTTTTTTTCTTCTTTAGAATCGACCAGTAATTATTTTGATGACACACGATTTCCTTGATTTAATGTATACTTTTAATTATCATTAAATACAAATACAATACTGTTTTATCGAGTCATATGCAATCATGTTTTTTTACCTAGATTCATAATCAATCAATTTTTTTTATCGGAGCGTAAACTGCTCGGAAGTTATGGAAATGTAAAGAATATATAATTAATTATTCTGCGTATAATTTCCTGTTTTATTTAATATTTTGTGTGTAATGAGATAATATTTAATTACGGGAAAAATAATAATTTTAAACGTTTAAGTAGAAGAAAGAAAACGTTATAGTAGAAATTTCTCAAATACAGATGAAATTGTGAGATTTATCGAGAAGTTTTAAAAACTAAGAAGTACTAATATGATAAAAATAAAAAAAAAAAACTAAAAAAAGATTGAAATTATATTTGAATAAGATTAGAATTATTATAATCTTGTTAAAATAACTTGGTTCTATTTATTTATTTATAACGAGAGACGACATACATTATCTTACATGTATATTATAGCAGCAAGATGGATTTATAACTCGTCATTTATAATTTTAAACGACAATCGCCGATTCTAATCTGGAATTAGAAAATAAGAATTTAGGAAAATTCATAAGAATGAAATATCGAAATTTTGAAAATTTTGAAACAATTTTCCAATTCTTTTTTTCGACTAAATTTTTCTGAATTTCTATTTTTCTAAATTTTTATTATTTATTTTATATCGCGCATTTTGATGGAACTTGGTAAACGACCAATGTTTCAAAATAGATGGACGACTATCGACGAAAGGCGCGAGTATAAATCTTGGATCAAAGCACGTGCTCGACCAATTGTATTTATGATACTCGATTGTTGGGTGCGTCTTGGCTAAGATCACGTTTTACACCGTGACACGTGCAGAAAATTCCCGTACACGATGACACGAGATGAGCATATTGGACATCAAACGTCTTCATTGTTATTCCTTTATTTCTGTAACACTTCATCAATTCGTAATTAATTCATTCACATAAAAATTCTTGTACAATTTTTAATTACAAATCACAATCCAATAGAATTTCAAAATTTGATTTTAAATACGGTTTTTCTAATAACATAATTGCAAATAATATTTGCATGAAAGTAAGAACAATTCTTTTTTAAATGTAACGATGAATATTTAAAAAAAAAGGACAAACGAAACTCTTTTTTCGAACAAAAAAATTTTCTAGAAACGACAAAAGTGTCGCCATCGTCAATCTGATGAAATTTTCGCGACGATCGAGAAATCGAATAATAAAATAGATACGGATCTCGAGTTGTGTCGACACTAGGAACCCCCCAGGTGGTTGTTCTCGGTGAATTTTATACCGTCCCCTCATAAGAGGTGGATTTCTTTCACCCGTGATCCATTTATTTTTACTCGTCCATGGAAACTCGACTTTGTCTTCGCTCTCCCTTCGTACGATTTATCTACGTATCTGCCAGACATCCGGTTGCTGGTGTGTCTCTTATCGAACGTGAAATCCCCGATTGTCTCGAAGACCTTTCGAATTATCGAGAGAGACTGCTCGACGTGTCCTGGAGGCGAGTCTATATCCGCTGGGACTGCAAATTTTCTCGAGTTTCCAAAGGGGGAATCGATATCCATCTTTTCTAACCTTGATTATAGATGATGGTGTCAGAATGTGTGGCCTCATACTTTTGAGAATCTGAATTTATCGTTTGGACTTGCAAGCATTATGAGGAGAGATCGTTTTTTACGGAAGAGATTTTTCTCGGCGACTGTTTCACTGAAGAAAATAGGTTTTATATGGTTATTTTTTATATTGGTGGATAAATAGTAATTGGAATTTGAGACATTTAATCAAATATTCTTGAAAATATTTCACTTATTACACGTAGAAAGCGTTGATTATATTAGGATGATTTTATGGAAATCATGAAATTAAATTTTCATTGAATTAATTAACTTGCTCCTTCAGGATGTTCCACTTTAAATATTTTAAAATGAATATTTTGGTTTTTTTAAAATCTAAAAAAAAAAAGATTCAACAAAAAATATAATATTGTAAAGAGAAATATTTCAAAATGGAAAAGATTCGATCGATTCTTGTATTAAATATTTTAAGATTGCAAAAATTTAAATTTTCATTTTTTTCCCCAATACTTCTTATCTATAGTGTCATCTTAAATGAAACATCCTGTACAATAGGAATTTACAATAGAATCGCTCGTGTTGAAGGTCGATTTAAAGGAGATTTACTTTCTATTCTCAGAAGCTGCAGAAAGTACAATGATCCTCAGCTTGAGAAACAATTGAAATCCGTGTCCTTAACCGTTCCACAATGGCGAAAGGCCATTGTGGATCGTCTCGTGATTAACGATCTTCTTACCTTCGAACGAGTTACATCCATTACGTAATCTGGATGACGTTTGTTAGCTAACTTTGTTAACGCTTCCTCGGCGAATGGAGGGATAAGGGATGAAATCGATGCTTTTTGTTCACACTAAAATAATTTAACCCTTGAATTAATATTTCTGCAAGATCGAATTACGCGAAAAAAGTGAGTTGGAAAAATTTTAATTACACGCTCTTTTTGTTTCCGTGCAGATTTTTATCGATATTTTGTCTAAAGAATTTCAAGAATATTCGAAAGAATATAAAATAGTCGAGGAAAATTGATATTCCTATAAAGCTTTTTATTAGATGCCTCGATTGAAAAAATACAGTTTCTATCGATTTAAAAAGTTTGGCACGAATCCGATATATTTTACGAGTGAAAGTATAAAAAAATATTCGCGAGGCGAATTCTCGTTTCCATTCAAACTTTTATCTATTGATTTAAATTAATTCCCATATTTCCTGATGATACCTCTTCCAAAATTTTCTTCGCCACGAATAACGCCGCATCCACTTTAAACGCGAGGGTTCACGCATTTTATCCGATATGATTTCCTCTCGTTACCTGTGAACATATAACGCGTTGTAAATATATTTCTTTATCGTGTGTAGACCGGTAGTAGGAGGGAGTAAATGGAAGCGTGCAAGAGCGACACGCCTCGTTGCACCTGTGACAACGAAGCGTATACACGCGGTTTCACGAGCGCATAAGTATATGCCTAGCTCACCTGCTTGAAATCGTGAACCCCTGACCTTCGCCATGGTATTCGCGTACAAGGCCAATTTAAGCTCGACATACTCTTATTCACTGATATACTGAAACGGTAGCTCGATTCCTTTGCTAGATAAGAATCGGATTGCGAAACAACACAATACTTGGGAAATCGCTTTTTCTATATTTAAATAATTTGTTATTTCAACTACAACCATTTCGATTTAAAATAATCCATTGAAGTGTAACGGGTGTAACAACCTTTAACAATGTTTCTAAGGATGATTATGAAACGAGAAAAAATTGTGCTTTTAACAATTATTTAAGTAAGGTAATAAAATACAGGATATCACCATATTGTAGTCGGCATCGGTCGGAAACGGATGATTTTTTAAAAAATGTTGGAGAATTTTGTCGTAAAATCACTTTAAATTGAAGATTATTTCGAATTTCTTTATAAAACTTTGTTTTTTTTTTTTTTAATTTTAGAATTAATACTCTTGATCGTTACTCTGCGAAAGATAAAGATTTTTTGAATAAATAAATATAGAATATATAAAAAAACACAAAAAAAGAAAAAAATTTATAAATCTCGCAAAACATTATGTATTATCAAAAATTTTGCTACTTGGAAAATGGATCCTGGAGAGCAACGTAACAACCAAAAATTGGTATGCGAAAATGTCGATCGATTCAAGTTCGTTTCGAAACAATCAACTTGAAATTGACTCAAAAGATTATATTATATTACAATAATAGAATAATAAAGAAAAAAAGAAAAATATTTAACCAAGACATTAACCAAGACATTACGTCAACATTAAGATCAACTTATTTGAAAATAAGTTGGTTCAATCAAGTAAAATAATAATGTTTTTCGCTCAAAAAAAAAAACATTTCAAGGAATAGGAATAATAACGAAGTTGGATTGTCGAGGGGGAGGGATAAGAGGCGATCGATGGAGCGGGGTGCGTAGTGGTCGTGGCTACGCTCCTGCGAGCGCACAGCGGGGACCGATCTATATGCAGTTATACTTTATATAGCAACACACGGCACGTGCAGGGCAAGTTGGTACCTGGGTCACCGGGAGAAGGTCACGGGGTCGGGATTTCAGCCTAGGTGTACGGATTTCGCGTGGGCGTGTAACCGCGGCCCGCTGCAGGTGCAACTTGCACACGTCGTGGAGAGCTCGTGTATCATCCGATCTTTTTTTTTTTTTGCTCTTTTTGAAGATCGAAGGATAGCAATGACTGCAATGAAACGGAGATAAATTCGAGAAAAAATTTTCTTCCTTTTTTTTTTTTTTTTTTTTTTTCTTATTGAACATTTTCTACTGAGAGACGTATTTATCGATCAGAGTTTAATTCCAATACAAGATTAATTCTGTTTTATATGTTGTTATATGTTTTTTGAAGAAGTTTTAAATTTTTCTATATTTTTTTTTTTCTTCTCTACGAAAATAGAGAATGGAATAACAAAATTTATCTCTTTATTTATCTATAAAAAATAATCTTTTAATAGATATGTCTTTTTTTACTTTCGAACTGTTGACGTCGTGGAATTATTTAAAAGAAATAAAGCTCAAAGGGATTTTAATTAAGAAGAGAAAAAAATCTCATAATGGGAGTTTCATTGTTTCATGATTTAAAAAGTACAGAGAATCAACTTCTTTTGCGCTCTTTGTTATCCGTTTTTTTTTTTTTTTTTAAAGTAAAAATTTCTTTAGATGTCTTCATCTCGTTCATATACGCATCTCCACTGGAATTAGCGGTATTTCCTTCCCACGTTTCGTTATTATATCTTTTCAATCGGATACGTATGCAAAACGCACCACATATTTTGTTCCCCCTTCAGCTTATATGTATAAGAGACACGGGCGAGCAATTTAATGGCGCAGTAAAGCATTGTTTTACATGCGCACGATTGGCGAATTAGTTATGGGCAGACACAGTTAAATGGTAATTATGACTGTTTGCCGTGTTTCGTAAATGAAGTAACGGAAGTGGAAATCACTTGCCCGAGAAGCAAATCCATTGGATTAAATCCATTCTTATTAAAGTAAGAAAATTATTCTTCGCGTATATAACTATATTAATAAATAAATATCTAATAACGAGCAAATAACCGATTAAAATGAAAATTGTGTTAAATAAAAAATGTGTTAAAAAACGATTTAACAAAAATAGATTTCATCTCAAAATAATTAAATTCTACTTACTCATTTGTTTTACCCGTCGAAATTTCTCCCCCCTCACCCCCAAATATTTATTCCTAAATATGTATATATTCGCTGGAAAAAACCATTGAAATGAATTATTCGCCTTCGTGACCGAGATCCGTTGTCCTCCTCGAGGCTCGTCGAGGATCGATGCCGCCCCTCTCGACTTAAGAAGACATTATTCATGAATTCGCACACGCGGTTTCACGCGTTTTTCACGCGAGTGTTACGCGTATACGTGCCGATCCCGTATTCAGCGCCGCTCCAGATGCATCGTGCTTTGACTTTCATCGCGAAGGAAACGAGTAAGAAGGCGAAGCGTGCGGGATCGAAGAAGTTCGATCGATCGAAAACGTCTAGCGAGACGTTTTACATCCATGTAAAGGAAAACGGGGGCGAGGTATTTAGGAGATATATATATATATATATCGTCAGGTTTGCGATATATTTTCGGAATGCAAAACTTATTAATTTCCCTCGATCTCGATATCGATATTATAAATTTTCGTGTTTCTCGGATATTAAAAATCCGAGTTTTGAAATTAATAATTTTTATTGAACGAGTCGAACTCTTTTTTAATAATTCTTGGGGAAAAAATTTTTGTACGTGTATTAGTTGATGAAATTAATAGTCGAATGCTAAAAGTTAGAGATTAAAATATAATATCTGTTTATTTTCGTCACACCATTTTAATTCTAATTAGTTGCTCACAATATATTTAACGAGACATTATATAGGACGGTAATTATAATAGTGTTATTAGGGTAGGTTACGAGTACAGCTTGGCTAAGGCTTAAGGGGATTCGGGTCGTATTTAGTCAGACATGCTGCCTTGTCTTACTTTCCTCCTAAGAAATGTTTTTTTACATTATTATTTATAAACTTCTGAAAAATCTTTCTAATTTATCTCTATTATCTCGTGTATTAATCGTGTATTAAGATATATCTTTGAGCAAATATTAATTTTAATGAACAATTAAATAACAGCTTCAATTAAATTTCAAAATGAGATTATTTAATCCTACGTAACACTTATTTCTAATCTCCTTTTATTATTTTTTATGCAATAATGATTGTATCACGAAAAGTATGAAACAAAAAATGAACGATCATTCAAACTCTTTTCAGATCGCTTCAATTATTTACGAATTCGATCTAAAATCTAAAATCGAAATCTCGAATTTCTCGAATCTCGTTTAACTTCGAAAAGTGTTGGAATAATTTGTCCATAGAATTCGATCGAGAAGGAATGCACAAAGGAATAATAATTATCGCAACAATTAGGCTAAAAAAGAAAAAGTTGGCAAATAGATCTAATAGAAGGGTTGAGCGAATCGGTTTAAATCGTGGTGGGCGACCTTGGCCAGATAAAGGCGAAAATTGCACGCTTATCTCTTGTTGCAAACTATTAAACGCGATCGTTGTACGGTGTACAATGGAATTTTTGTGCTTTTTTATTGGCTCGTTCGTTCAGAGAATACAGAGAATATTTCGAGCGTTGCATTGGTCGTAAATCGTTGCTTCGTACGAAAACAAACTCGTTCCTCACGGGATTGATCATCCCGCGTTTGCGATTGATCTCTTGGTATTGTGAAATTTTCCCAACGATCTAAGGCAAGAAGTAATAATGGTTTTTTTTCACTCGTGCGATTTATCTACAAAAACGATATTTTTGTAAAATTGTAAAAAATTAAGTATTGATAGACATTATTTATTTTTTCTTTTTACCGAATAATTAATTAAAATTCATTGTTAAAATTTTTATCACAAAGATACTTCCATATATAGATTCTCCTCTCTTTGGAAAATTCGCAATTCGAAAAAAATTTTAAAAAACCTCGATCCGGATATTCTTCAAATTTTCCAACATCCAAATCCACTCGTTAAATTGTACTCTCTTGTTTGAAAAAAATAAAAAAAGAAATTTAATAAAATATAAACCAATTTCTATTTAAAAGGAGCAAGATCTATAAGTTAATCCACTTTGATTAAAATCCGCAAGAGTAATGCACGCAATAACTTTTATGGAAAAATAGTTTGGCAGTTAAATTGGGTTAATGCTCTCCATAAATAACCAAGTTTACAGGCAATAAATAGGAGGAAATTCGCGAACTGTCCCCGCAAGTGGTTCGCTCCTGTTCGCGCGTATTGGATCCTCTTCTGGTTGAATAAATCACTACCACGGAGAGACATTAATCCAACGACGTTTTTTCATGGGTTCAAGGACTATAACGCGCCATGGACACCACCGCCACTATTTTCGGTACGTTCGCGCATATGTGGGCTCGCGTGGGTTGCATGTGCAACGTCATAACGTTATCCTGGTGTGGGTGCGGCATCCGGTCGCAGATGCGTGCAGGAAACTGTTAAAAACTCTTTCTCCTTCCTCTTCTCTGGTACCATCCTCGAAAACATCGTTCCTTCTCTTTCTTTCTTTCTTTCTTCTTCCCCCCTCTCTTTCTCTCTCTCTCTCTCTCTCTCTCTTCCCACTATCTATCCCCTCTTTTTCTTTTCTTTTCTTTCTTTTTCGTTTACTCCTCGCGCGTGTGCACGTGTACAAGACGGATTTTTCACGCTTCGTTCCACTGACGAGGGCAAAGAGAATGTTCTTAAGTGAGAACATGTTTAGATAGTGGGACGATTTGTTTGATGGAAATGAGTGGATAAATGGATGGTTCGGTTTTTAATTAGAGAATGTAACGAAGGCGAGGTGTTTTTTAACGATGCAATTGGATGTTGCACGTAGAGTTTTCCTTTACAACTTTTATATATAAATCTTTCGATTAACGTAATTTAGGGTTCGATTGATTTAATTCTGAAAAATTTCGTTTCATTAGCAAGTTATCATTAATCATTAAAAGATATTATTCAGAATTTTAACTAGAGAAACGGAGAAGTTATGATCAAAATTATCCCACTCAACGAATTATTATTATAGAAAAAAATCATTATTCCAAGTCAGTTTCCAAATCCATATAATTTAACAGCTTGCGTAATTCTAATTATTAGACGAATTCGAGCTCCGCAATTTCCTTCGAAAATCGTAATTTTCGTTTTTAATTAGAAAATGTAACGAAGGCGAGGTGTTTTTTAACGGTGTAATTGGATGTTGCACGTTTATAGAGTTTTCCTTTTTTATATAAATTTTATATAATAAATCTTCCGTTCGATTAACGTAATTTAAGATTCACATTGATTTAATTCTGAAAAATTTCGTTTTATTAGCAAGCTATCATTAATCATTAATAGATATTAAAATAATAGATAGTATTCAGAATTTTAAATTTTTAGAGAAACGGAGAAGTTATGATATAGCTCAAAATTACTCCACTTAACAAATTATTATTATAGAAAAAAATCATTATTCCAATTCAGTTTCCAAATCCATATAATTTAACAGCTTGCGTAATTCTAATTATTAGACGAATTCGAGCTCCGCAATTTCCTTCGAAAATCGTAATTTTCGTTTTTAATTAGAAAATGTAACGAAGGCGAGGTGTTTTTTAACGGTGCAATTGGATGTTGCACGTAGACTTTTCCTTTACAACTTTTATATATAAATTTTTCGATTAACGTAATTTAGGATTCGATTGATTTAATTCTGAAAAATTTCGTTTCATTAGCAAGTTATCATTAATCATTAAAAGATATTATTCAGAATTTTAACTAGAGAAACGGAGAAGTTATGATATAGCTCAAAATTATCCCACTTAACGAATTATTATTATAGAAAAAAATCACTATTCCAATTCAGTTTCCAAATCCATATAATTTAACAGCTTGCGTAATTCTAATTATTAGACGAATTCGAGCTCCGTAATTTCCTTCGAAAATCGTAATTTTCGAGTTGCGTAATTTTTCTAGCAAGCACGTACTACACGCGCTCCGGGTGAGCCAACAAAGAGGCGGATTCGCAATGAATTTACGGTCCCCGATCCCGGCGGGCGTGAGATCTGCACCATCCTCGATGCGCCTAAGGCGGTTGCAGAAGAGGAGTCTGTGTAGCGCGGGAAACTGGTTTTCAGTTTCGGAAGAGCCGTTCAAATTGTCAGACGGTGACGTCATCGTCATAAAAGTTCGGGCCTTCGTGGAATGATCACTGAAAAATCATTCTCCAGGTCATCCAATCGTTCTCCGCCAATCTGCTACCTGATCTGCTCCATTTGCGATCCGATCGTGGTGGATCGAGTCTTCTGCGCTTCAATTTTGTGCTTCAATTTTCGAAACGAAAAAGCTTGAAAATATCAATCAGGAATCAGGCGATTCGTCGATAATTTATTCGTGATCATTAATTAGAGGAAGATGTAAAATTCACTTTTGAATGATTTAAGATTTTTCTTTTTTTCTTATTTAACGAGTATAAATAAAAGTTTATTTATTTCATAAAAGAACGATTTAAATAATCTTATTTTTCGTTTTATTCACTTGTCAATATTAAAAGATGATACTTTATATAACAGGTTTTCAAATCCTTTTTCTTCAATTCCTTATGTACATTCTTTATCTTTTAACAATTTTCAAATCGTTGTTATCTGCTTTATCTATTATATCAATTATACATATTATTTATATTATCGCGTATATCCTCAAAATATTTTTACTATTAAAGTTATTATTACGTTTAAGAATAAAATTTTCGAGGGCCGCTCTTGAAACTTATTTATTGCTAATGGAATTCAATCCAGTTGCGAAATTGCGAAAATATATATTAAATACATTCTATTCTATCCTCAGTGTCTATGTACAAAAGTGCATCGGTATTAACAACGGTATCACTGTCCATCTCCTCCCGAATTAAATGCACGCGTTTCAACATTCGTACACCGCCGCTTTAAATCGAGAAAATTATCGGTATACTTGTCAGCATGTATGTAACGTGTGCCGCATGCGCCCAGTTATTTGCTTAATTCAGCGCTTATACGTCCGTTTACACGGATCTAAAGTTAGAGCCGACCGACGAACGTTGCTTCGCGTTTTGCATTACTCATTTCAGAATGCCTCTTCGGCCCAATGCCGTACGGCATTAAAGAGACTCGCGGCCGACACGTACGTTACGTACATCGCACTCTTACAAATGCCGATCGACGTCTATGATAAGCCAAAGTTCATCGAAACATGCGAAATCACGCAACTCTGGATCGTTGATCCATGACGGAGATCTTTTTTTCTCTCTCCTCCAACGATTTTCGATTTTCGATTCACTCTCGTTTCAATTGTTTCACAATGAAATTTTATTCTTTCCTTCGTATTCTTTTTTTCCTTACGTACGTGGGCGTATTATTCTAAATATGGTCGTGGCATCAAAGAAAGTATTTTTTGGTGGAAAATATAATTATTTATCGATACTAGTTCGAACACTTTCGAAGGATCGTAATTTTCATTCGTTCAATGGAGAATGAAAATTTTTTTCGTTCAAGGAAAATTTCTCTTTCGTTCTTCTTCTCCTCCATTTTTATCGGAATTGTATATCTATCCTCTTGCACGCCATTGCGTTGGCGTTATCTTTAGCGTTAGATTACTCGTGGACACGTTTAGACTGCAATACCGAAAATAGCAACAAAATGGAACTAGAAGAATTCAGAATGAAGAGCTCTTTTGATAAGTTATCAAGCTGTATACATTGCGAAATATGAATTTTTTTTTTTTTTTTTTTTCCACCAAATGCAGATAATGTTCAGAGATGATTGTTTCTATACAGAATCCGTTCATTACATAAAATCCGTCATCCGTTGAATTACTTGTTTTTACGTGTATATGTATTTATAGCGCAGGGGTATCTGGGTAATTGATTAAGCGGAGAATAAAAAAGAATATCGATTAATTCTAATTGAAGGACTGAAAGGCTCAAAGAGCTGTAACATATATATATATATATAAAACACGATATATTGGCATTATGTTATTAATTTTTCATCAAGGTTATTATCATACGTAAAGATTTACTTCAGTTCGAATTTTTTTCTGGAAAAAATTGAAATTAAAATTTTGTTTAAAACTCTTGGAAAGATTATTCTTATTTTCTTTTTTCTTAATTATTCTGCCTATTTTATATCCAAAACATCAATTACACGGATAAAGTAACAACGAATTTAAAATATATTTTATTGTCTAGAAATGAAAAACTTTAAGAAATATACGAATATAATTTCTGTTCAATAATTTTAATGTGTTACAATTAAATCGCGGAATAAAAGCTCATGTTCATTAGATCATTAGAAAATTATTTAAAGGAACAAAAGGATCGAGATAAACTGTATAAACACGATAAATTTAATCGTATTATTTAGAGAATCTGTTTCCTCGGAACGCGAGAACAATAAAACATACGTATTTGTGGGTTACTGTACTATAGTTTATCCCGGTTGGCTTTTCTTTGAGTTTCCATCCCGCTGGAACGTGGAATGCAACGAAACGATGCAGTGAAACGGTTTATTACCGTTTTCAAGGTTCCTGACGCTTCTTGGAACATAAATATTCATCTTTCATGGATCGAGGATAGTTTCGCAATATGGCGTCACGATTAATTATTGTGCACTGGATGAAGTGATTAATTTTTCACGATAAATAAAATATTATTTTTTCCATCACTCCTATCCTTAACAACCTTTTACGTTATTTCTTTCGAATTATCATTTTAATTTACAATTGATTTATATTTCTATTTAAAGAAGATATTCTATATTATTTACTAGAGAGATATTATATCTATCTTTTATCGCAGCATCCGTTATATAAATTATTAACACGTCGCAACGATCATTTTTCACGATTATAATTAAAATCTCCGAGAAAAATACGCGTATAATTTTTGTTCGAACGAAGCAAAAATTCTTATCGTATATGAGAATAATTGCGATTACACGGTGTCGTCTATTATACCTCTTTTTTAATAACGCCTCCCTTTTGTCGCCTGTCAGACTTGCTTTCCTCTTATCTCCGCGATATATCTGGTATTAAAACCCCCTCGGTTTGTCCATTCTTCCCTTGTCTCGGGTTTCGTCGTAGAAAAATTCGTCGGATCTCCCTTCTATTTCTCTCCTTCTCTTCTTTTCTCGAAAACCACGTATAATATTTTCGAACCACGAAACAAAATTCGAGAAACGAAAAGGTAATGAGATCAAGATTTCTACGTTTCTCTTCTATCTAATTCTATAATCTAATAATAATATTTTACTCCGCAATATTAATCATAGATCTCGCACGCGTTCTATCATTTCTTTAAAAACAAAAATATCCGTCTCGTTGCATCTATCTGGAAGATAAACGAGAGGATGAAAGCAAAAATATATCAGAAAAACCTCTCCCAAATAAGAGGGAATAACGATTGAAATTCCATTCCAATCGCCACGTGTTCCATCATCCTTCAAATTTTCATCCATCACTTGTGAAATTACTCAACCGCCACGGCTGTCCTCGTAACCACGCTTTCATCACTTTTCATCCCTTCCAATGCGCGTTCGCAGAAAGGGGCGCGATAACGCATTCCGGATCCCGCGGAACAAAAGAATCCTCGAGCGTTTTGTCGTTGACGGGTTGAAGATCGATATTAGACGCCCGTGAACAGATTACACAGACCATTCCCAATTTCGCTCTTTTGCCCTTGAAGATCAGGTTGTTCGATCGACGCGTTTTTAAAGGCGAATATATATATATATATATATATAATTTTTTAAATATTCAAAAGTGGACGCACTTGACTCATTGTTGGCGTAGGTCGGTCCACTTTCTCTCTCTTCTCTTTCCATCTCGAGTTCTTTTTATCCTCCCTCCTCTTTGCCTCTCGTTTCGTCTTTCTTTTTTCCTTCAAATGAGACTCGTAATTTATTCTTCTCCTTTTGGTGATTCCTCTTCGATGCAAAATGCATACGATTCGTTATGAAAGCGTTTCGTTATTTCTCACTCTCCTCTTTTTTTTTTTGCCCGAAGAGCGTGTTGAATGGTTATTTTAAGGAGAGATGTATCGAATCGGTCCTCTTTTTGATTCGAGAATTAATTCTTTCTTTTTTCGTCGATTTTTCTTCGAGAGAGGATTAAAGTAGTTACAAATTGTTCACTGCAAAAAAAGTTAAAAAATAATCAACTCCAACATTTCTCAATTTCATTATCATTTTCGTAGATTAATAAGCGATAGTAGCGCCACATAACTATTAAATTATCAGCGATATTTATTTGTTCTTTAATCACTTATTATTTCTATTTCTTTACTTTTTCAAAAAAGAAAAAATTCGAATCATTGTATATTTTCGTAAAACATATTGCGATTATAGTTGATCGTCATAGCGTTGAGTCAACGTATCTTATAAATTTTCTACAGCTCGCTGGTAATATTATCCGTCGCCGTGAAACATCGAAAACGCACGAATTCGCCAAGTGCAATCGCTCAAACGAGACGTCTCGTCGGTGTACAACGCGGTTTTCGAGCATTGCCACCAGCCGTGTTTGCGCCTGGTCAAGGTGCCCGACACTCTGCCGGTATAATGTACCGTCACAGGACTTGGCCTTGCAGTCACTCTCGCGCGTCCTCGTCTCCCGCCCTCCTTAAAGCCGCGTTCACAACTCGCCTGATGCCGAACTTGCCAGATCGTAGCTTCGATCAATCACCACCATAGGCGCGGCTATAGACCTTCGACCTTCCGCCTTAGTTCCGTGAGAACTGGCTAAGGTTATTTTTGCAAGAAAGATATTTTCGTGGTGTGTGGAATTTTCAAGACGATGTTTCGCAATTTATGGATTCTTCGTTGTGTTCGATGCTTCGAGTGTTACTCGATATCGAGTATGAGAGCTGGTATTTTTGAACGGAGAATTCGATAATATTCGATAATCGAAGAATGAAGTTTGTTAATTTTTTTTTCGAGATTTGTCAATGACGTAGATATGTTTGGCAAAATGAATGTTGGATGTTAGGATCATGATTAAATATTCTTCGCAATTTTAAAAATACTCAATCTCTACGTAAATTTTCTAAAAAAGGGTTAAAGTCGATAGATATTTGTTGCGATCTGTACAGTTTGATGCAAACGTGAGAACGTTGCTTTCGTTTCGCCGTTTGTCGATGACCTTCGATCCATTTTGCACGCTCGGCGATTGCGTAATTAAAGCAACGGCGTTTAATAAACGACCGCGATGAGCGACGCGCAATCGGCGACCCTAACACTCGAAATAGAAGTCGTTGAGGAGAGTTACGGCCTCGGTGTAATTATATTTTCCGCGGAAATACGTGGTTGATGAGCGGCCGATATCAGTTGCGTGTTAAATAGATACGTCTCGATCTAGTGAATAAAGTTTTCCACGGAATTCTTTGGTTCCTTTGTTTTATCCTTTTGTTGGCGCAGAAGTGTTCATTTTGAAGGAATAGTCTTTGATTATTTTAGAGTTGAGAATTAAGTTAGATCGCTTTTTATTTGAGAGATTATCTTTTTAAGTATGATAGTATAATGATGTCATTAAAGTTATTAGAATTATAATTGCTGAACAGAACGGTCACTGATGAAAAATGACGCACAGTATTTAATTTTAAATCCAATCTTTAATCTTTAAATAATTATTATTGAAATCTATCGTTTTAATCATCTAGTATTATTTAACTTTCTAAAATCTCAAAATCTTTAATTTTGTTAATTTTCATTATTTTGATTTTTCTAACATTGTTAGGCTGCTTTGTTTATTGGCTCGATTTTCAAAAAAATTCGGACAATTTGACCCTGTTCAGATTAGTGTGTCAAGGCCGACGTGTGTGCAGCGAGATGACGTAAGTCCCGTGGAAATTACCTGTTGCAAGGTTAACGAAATCTTAAACGATGAGAAAAGGTGCAATGAAATTTCGGCGAATTTAAAATTTAAAAAAAACCAACAACTCTAGAATTGATTTCTTGCTATACAATCGAGAGAAGAATTATAACATTCTCGTGTATCGATTTTCGATTTCCAGATAAAAAAGCGAAAAAGAGAAGAAAAATAAAAGAAAAAGAATTGTGATATCAAATTATTATTGTAGGGACTCGTAAATCTCCCTGTCTCTCCCTGTCTCTCCCTGTCTCTCCCTGTCTCTCCCTGTCTCTCCCTGTCTCTCCCTATCTTTCCTCGATTCTCCATGACTCTCTTTCGTTTTACAAAGTATTACTTGCTTCTCTTGGCTTTTCTTTATTGTTTCCAACGATTATATTTCTCTTCCTTTCGTTCAATAGAGGACTACAATGCTCGACCGAAACCTATTAAAATGTCGTTTATCTTCTATCTTGTAGAAAACTAATGACGCATATGTACAAACGATTCGTACACAGTTTGTAACGAATCAGAAACAGAGCGTGAAAAAAGAAGCATCGAGCAGCAATATAGTGTAGAATGAAGCAAGATGATGGAACGACGAGAATTACGCGGTAAAATGAACGATTTGTAATCCTACTTGCTCGTAGTTGCTTCCACCATCGAAGCATAAAATTGTTTGCGAATATGGGTCGGAATTTATTTTATCCATTTTCTTATCCCGTTAAAATTTTTATCTTTTTATACGATGTGAAACAAATCATTCACGAAGATTTATTATGAAATTGATTAATTTCAGGGAATTTCTATTTATCTATTTCTTTTTTTTTTTTTTTCCGAAAAAAGGATTGGATTAGAAAATATTATACAACACTGAAACTTTACATAAAACGATCCGACGACGTAAATGACTCAACAAATTAGCTTTAATTCTTAATCCTATTTAGTGATTAGCACATATCGTAACACTTATACAGGGTGTCCTCAACTTCGTCACTATTATATGGATCGAAACATAAGAGAGAGAGAGAAAAAAAATGTTATATAAACATGGATCATTACGAAGAAAATATGAAATACGAAAGGAACAGATTTAGGTTATACGATATAATGCAAGAATAGATCAACAATATTTATCTTTAGTTTGTTTGCGCCAATTGAAATAAATCAAAATAGAAATGCAACTTGTCACATAATAAATTTTATTTTCAACCATTGTCAATCCTGTATTGTCAATAACTGTGGACATTTTGAGATGCAGAATTAATTACTTTTTGCATAAATAATGCGAACGTAAATTGTTTTATTTTTATTTTGTAACCGTGAATTTATTATATATATTTTTATATTTTCGTTATAAGTTTTTAATAAAGCTTTTAACATTTTAACAGTTTTTTTTTTTCATTCACAATATCGACAATTTGTTTGTTAAAAAAAATTAGAATATTTTACATATATAATCTTTATTTCACCAAGATTGTTCAAATATTTTCGACCGGTAGCCTGTGTGCGGAAATTGATATGATTGATTAATCGTTATTATTCATTAATTCTTATTGCTTTTTATTATTCTTATTATTGTAAATTATAAGTTGGAATCTCGGTGAGATAATTAGCGTAGTTACGTGGTGGACGAGTCGTCCTCGATCGATCGACAAATGGGAATCTCGGTCGTTCGAGGCTGAAAGTAAAAGGACGTCGTGTCGTGAATATTAATGGGGTAAAAGTATAATTCTGTGACGCGTTAGAAAGTAACGTTTTATTTGGGACATGTGTGTATCATCGCTTCGACATCGTTTTCTTATAAAAAAAAAAAAAAAAAAAAAAAAAAAAAGAAAAAATTAAACAACTTGTCGAGGAAAAATAGAAAAAAATTACCTAAATTTCTAACAAACTCGAAGGAATTAGAAATTTCTTGTCACTTAAGTTCTAAATAAATGATATGTGATTTCAATTAATTAATTGAATAGAAATAAAATGTACTAAAATAATTTCTACAAACTTTTTTTTTTTTTTTTTTCTAACATAGATATTATATTTGTCTGTTCCAGGGCTAAGTCTGGACAACAGCAATATGTCCATGTCCTCTGTGGGCCCGCAAAGTCCACTGGACATGAAGCCCGACACAGCAAGCCTCATCAACCCCGGAAACTTCAGCCCTTCCGGTCCCAATAGTCCGGGGTAAGTAACACTATCGTAAATCGAACGATCCTTAAGATTTAACAATTGTCGACAATGCATCGATGGGACAGTGTGCGATACACGATTGTATCGATTCGACAGATATCGAGATTCTGGCGAACGACATCGTAAATCGAGGGTATATTGTGAGCGTAGTTATCGCCCTTACAGGAATCGAGCGAAATATACTTCGACTTTTAATTTTTATATATTATATTATATATTGTAACTCGTGAAATTTTGATGGAAATTTTTACAAGTTTTTTAATCAAGTTAGTTAAAAAATTATTATTATAACGATGCTTATTAACACTTATTTTTCTAACGAAGTTATTCTAAAAATGTTTCACGAGTTATGCATATTCTATAAATTAATTTTGTGATTAATTTTTTTTTTTTAGAGAAATTTGATTATTAAAGGGTTAATTGTTAGTTTTCAATGGAAAAGTTTTTTGCTCGATTCAGGGGCAGTAGTTTCGTAGCTCGTGTTTTTGTTACTCTCTTCTTTGCATGTAAGATCCTTCACCGCTGGTTGTCACAGCAACCTTCTAAGTACGTCGCCGAGTGGCCAGAACAAAGCAGTCGCACCCTACCCGCCGAACCACCCTCTCTCCGGAAGCAAGCACCTCTGCTCGATCTGCGGTGACCGTGCCAGTGGCAAACATTATGGTGTCTATAGGTAAGTCGAAAAACAACTTATTTCTTTATTTTCTTGAAATAATTGTAACATCAATACGAATGAAAAAGTAGATTTAGATTTGGGGATCCCTAGAACTGATGTCTAGTGAATTCTTTAAAATATGAATAATCTCTCGAAAGTCAAATTAATTTCGATCGATAAATTTTCTAAAACTTTTATAAACTTTTATAAAAATGGAATTCTAGGTTTAATTTTTCGATTTTTATAATTAATTCTATTGAATTCTATTAAATCCTGCAATTTATAACAATTTCTAAAATAAGATAATTCTAGTTTTATTATTATTTTTTTATTATTTTTTCAAATAATGATGAACTTGATTCTAAGTTTTAATTTTAAATAAGTTTGTATAATTTCAGAATATAGAAATTAGGATTATTCGTAACGTGAATAATTTTTCTATTATCCAGTTTTTATTATCCAATTTTTTTTGGAATTGGATACTATCCAAGATCA
Organism: Apis laboriosa; assembly: GCF_014066325.1. Classification (NCBI taxonomy): domain Eukaryota; kingdom Metazoa; phylum Arthropoda; class Insecta; order Hymenoptera; family Apidae; genus Apis; species Apis laboriosa. The sequence goes on from NW_025222452.1 coordinate 4,947,554, forward strand.
ATCAATCGTCCGAGAATCGTAAATTTTTTACAAAATACGGATCTTGAATCAAGGTTAACAATGATAAATTGCCTTTGTTCCGGAAATCGTTGAGCGAGTTTTTTTTTCATTATTGAAATAATCAGTTCAAAATCATTGATTATAACTCGATAATTTTAATCCTTGACTAATTAAAAGTAGAATATATTAATGAATAGATAGAAATCAAGACAAAGTGAGAGAAAAAGAGAAGACTGAAAGATACCTATTTTAATGAAGAAGATAGAATTTCAAATTGTATTAAAATCTTCTTTTTTATTTATTTCAAAGAATGTGATAATCGAATTTTAATGAAAAATTGATGAGCTTAGAAAATTAGGAAATAAGCAGAATATTTTCAATAATATTTCAACTTTTTGATATAAATCATCTGTTTATATCAAATATCTGTGTATATATTAAATATATAATATCTTGTTAAAATTTTAATTTTCTACAATACAACAAACAATAAAAATATAAAATCAATTACACAATCAAAATAAAATCAATAAAACATTATATTGATCTACGTAAAATGATTACACTCGATTACATCATCATATATAGACCGATTAAAAAGCGAGATATATAATTTTCCTTCCGAACCCTATTAGACTGTGACGTTTTACGAGTAAACAAACACGCAGATTGACAATTTTAATTACATGCATATGAAAAACGAGAACATACATTTGCATATAATCGTTTTGTTATGTCGAGTTTAATGGAGAGAGAATAAAAATCGTCGATTGACTTGGTGAACGTGTTCGTGTTCGATTAAGAAAACAAAAAATTTCGTGATTTATTTCACGAACGTGAATCGTCTTTTCTTTTGTCATTTTACAACTGGGCTCATTTATATAATTGTTACGTATATCGAGAGAAAGTATGGAGAGTAAAAGTATTCGTATCGTATAATGTGTTGCAAGAATTTTGTCGAAAAATAAATAGGGAGAAAACAAGAGTTCTTGTTCACAAATTCTTTTAAAATTCAATTAATATATATTTATTTAAGAAGAAATTTAAAACAATAAAAGATTCAATAGAGATAATTTAGTTAAATTGTTAAATTATTATATTCAACAATTTTTAAGATACTTAAAATACACGAACAGAATATTTTTTAATATTTGAAGTTATCAATTTTGAACTATGTTTTAGATATTTAAAATCTAAAATTCTTATGGCTCTTCAAACACTCAAAATCTTTAAGATACTTAGAATATATAACTGTGTTTAAAATACTGAAATAACTTAAAATTTACATCATTAAACAATGTATAAATGATCAAATAAAACTTAAATATTTAAACTTCAGTTGGAATATCTAAGAATAAAAAAAATTATTCACAATATTTCAACCTTTTCGTCTGATCAAATGTCAAAGTAGAATATAAGTGACAAGTAAAAAGCTGCTAAAAGAATTATAAGCCAGGAGGTGAAAATGGAAGATGGATACATATATACATATATTGGAAGTTTAAAATAAAAAGTGGAATAGTCCACGCCCCACATTAAACAGGTCGATACCAAGTGACTTGAGAATAATTTATCGCTTATAAAATTATGTAACATCTACATACAGAAATATCTTAAGAACGATGACGTGTTTTTTTCAATCAATCCTCTATATATGACTCAACAAAGACTAGCTAATTTTTATATTACTCGCGAACCGTTTCTTTTGCATTAAAAAAAAAAAAACTTGTTCGAACAAAAACCATACAAAATTATGACAAACGAATCATATACTAATACATTTAATATATATTTTAATATATATTAAAATATTTTTCTTTTTTTTTTTTAACGAGCAAATTTCCTTCTTAACATAAGAAAAAAAAAAAGATCTAATAAATTTTCCTCGTTCTGACACTTTCAGTAATAACGTAGAATAAAAATAGAGTTTCTAAGAACCTATTTATCGTAAAAAAATACTTCATCGTGACTTTGCGAGTTTAAATAGCTAAAGAATACGCTAAAAAAAATTTGATTATCATTTTTAACATGACTAAGTAATTTTTTTTTTCCATTTTATTAATGATTTTATGATCAATGTAAATTTTTCAATTTCGATAATTCCAACATATATATATCGAATAAATAAGTTGTGAAATATATCTTCGAGAAATTCTTGGATAAGTCTCCCTCTTATTTCGATTTCATCTGTTCTCATTAAGATTTACAGAATTCACACGAAATTAGAAATTCGATAAAAGTTTTAATTGAGTAAGTTTGTAGCTCTCTGGTAATGCGATTAAACTTTCGTTTCAAGACACCTGCGAAAGATGGGAGTATTTATAATATTTGTATTGAGTATTTGTAATAAACATCTTTAATCTCTCGTTGGGAAAATAATAAAGATAATAAAGATAATAAAGATAATCTGAGCGAGTATTTTTAATTATATCTTAATAATCTATTTCTGATAGTTTGAACCGATTAACGTGATAATGTTATCAATACATAGGCATAATTGATGGAGAATATTGTTAACTCGATGAAAGTATTCAATTATTACGAACAATATTTTTTTCTTCGTCAAATTTCCAGATGCAAAAAAAAAAAATATTCACGAAGAAATATTATTATTAACTAAGAAAATATTAAATATCTGTGAACATTAATTTTCACGTTTTACAGAAACTTGTTGTTGATATTCGAAGAAAACTTCGTCCGATGAATTTTGTCTCTTTCTTACATTTAATTGGATTCGAGAAATCTATATATAAAAAAAAAAAAAAAAAATGGCAAAATGATTGGCATCGAGTACATCAATCATTTCTGTCGCATATTAGTTGCCATCTTAGTCTTAATCGATTAAGAACCAATCCATGTTTCCATGTAATAGACGTCATCGACCGATTAAGTGTCGCGCGTTACACGTGAGCAGCTCGAAAAACTTGAGATCATCATTTAATGTGTCGTAGACGCATGATAAAACAATCTTGGAAGATAATCTCTCTTAAGTTGCTCGCTACTCGTCTTTTACTTTCCTTCACTTCCGCCATTTTTATCTCTTCCTCTTCTCACGACAGTTATTAAGATATAAAAATTCCAAATTCCAAATTTCCTTCAAAATGCAACACGTTATTCCAAATAAAATTCTTCTAAAATATTTTAATAATTTTTCAAAGTACTTTGTAAACTCTATCGCACAGTTCGTTGCATTTACGGCAAAAACTTCCAAGTTTTTTTCCTTATTCAATATTTTCTTTACAGTTTATTATCACGATATTCTTAAATTCGCTATATTCACATTTTGATAATTCATCAAAAACTTGCAAATCTCTCTCTTTGTACTTATATCTCAAAATTTTCTCTACGTTATTCTATTCATAATTTTCCACCATTTTTCAACCATCACAATTTTTCGCAATTTAAATTGCAATAGGGGATGATCGTTACGCATTTTGATGATCCATAAAAATTTCAAAGTTTCCTCCATTTAAACTCCAAAATTCGAACCATAACTCGATTCCTCAAAACTCTTGCCATAGCTTCAATTGCTTCTCTGGTGAACGGAGCGCGTATCACGAATGCCCCACCGCCGTTCCACCTCCATCCACCTCCCACTTTGCGCGACCACGGCCGATGATGATGATGGCTCGCGTTGCATCAGAGCCTCGACAACCTTGGACTTGCTCGCCTGGTTAGAACGACTAGCCAGCCGTAGTTCCTACGGAGCAAGGGAGGATTCTGTTTGCCCGTGCACTCACTTTGCTCCACTGGCAGCTAATTAAGCAATCACGGTCATTATCAGAGGCCGTGTTAGATTCGCGGCCTTTTTCTCTTTCATTTTCTTAATGCGTTTCGATTCAGGGAGAATCGCCTCGCTTCCTCGGAATTTTCTTCTCTTTTGTCTTCTCATCAAAAGCTTCCTCTTCTTCCTTCTGTGATAAACAACACAAGTGGAATTTTATTTTATAATTTTGATTTTAGGAAATGATTTTAGGAAATTTGTTGTAGAGAAGGGAAAATAGGACATTTACTTACTTTGAAATAAGGGATTATGTAAAAGGTAAATGGATTTATCGTGCATGTAAAATATGAGAATAGAATAGAAATAGATCATGTATGAATTTAAATTGTCTCTTGTCTGGATTAAGATACTTTTTTCTTTCTTTATTTATCGTTGCTTTTTATTCATTCTTCTTAGAATAATTCTCTTTTTTTGTCGGTTATTATATAGATCCAATTACTTCTTACAATTCAGAAGTGATTTCAAAGTAATTCCTGTAATGAACAAAGTGATCAGATCAGTGATACACCACGTGTTTAATTCAATGAAAAATTATAAGAATTGAATTCCTGCTTGTGAAATAAATTCATCATTGATGTATTGTAAATTGTTCAAATAAAGTCTTTTTTTATTTTCACAAATTGAGCAGCTTCTCAATCGAGACGATTACGCAAGATTACGAGTTGCTCTAGACAGATGGAAAAACAAATGGAATACCAAATGGATGAAAGGAAGCCGCGTGTCGCTATTCATTATCAAAATGTTATTGTAGACGGATGTCGAAGGCCTTTGCGCGTTTCCGATAGCGGAACTTCGGTCCGTGGAACGAGTTTCTTCGCGCGTGTCTCGCGTCAGACTTATTTGTCTTTAAGCATAAACTCGACGAGATCAAACGACTTTCACGGTGGTCCAGAATCTTCGCCACGTGTTGCTCGTTACTCTCCTATTTATAATTTAATTTCTTCGCTATTGAGAGGTAAGCTGGAACAAAACGAAATTTCGAAATTTCGCGCTCGATCATGGAGAAATAATCGGAATATAAAAAAAAGATTCGGTCTGAATTTTTAAGATGGAAGATTAGGGTAAAAAATCTTGAAATTTTAAATCGAAGTTTGAAAAATTTTCTTTCTCAAACTTCTCTCTTAATATATTTTAGTGGCAATTTAAATGCACGCCTCGTCCAAATTCGTCCCTAATACATACAAGCATTGTCTCGCGTCACGACAGCGGAAACGGATGGACGGAAAACAGTGAGTCGTGTAACTCCATCCATCGTCTCGCGACGCTTCTACCGGATTTCGTAGTTGAAAACACGCATAAATCTCGAATAAACTCGCGTATCGCAAGCGCAAAGAAGAAAGGACGGGCGAGCGTTTTGACGTTCGTCGAGATCCATGGGATTACTTCATCGTATCGTTTCTCTTTCGTATTGTTCAAGAACAATATCGAGATTTGGTTTATTAGACTTGATATTTACGCGGAGTACAAGAGAGAAACATTCTTTCTTTCAAGTTTGTTTCACCGCTATTTTTCTCGCAATTTTTCCAATTTTCACTCTTTCGCTCTTTTAATAATAAGTTAGTAGGAGCAAAGTTGGAAATATTTTCTACTATACAATTTTTCGTACAAAAGAATCTCTCCATCTTAAAAAAAAAAAAATTAAAATTAAAATAAATCATCAACAATATCAACAATTTTAATCGAAGGTGAAACGATTATCTTACCGGCAAAATGTTTTCTCCAACGCGTAAATCTTCGCGCAATAATTCGCTCTAATTGGCGCCGATGCTTTCAAACGAAGACTAACGATCTCCTGCCGAAAGAGAGGGATTTCGCTTGTCGCTTGTAGTTATTAAAAGTGAAAACAAGCAGTGAGAAAATGTTTGGTTCGAATCGAAAATACGCCCGATGTTTCGTGCATGGCTGGAAACAAAAATAAATTCCTGTTCGCGGAATGTGTCGCCGAGTGTTTTTGGACTAGTTCCAATTTTAAAAACGATCCTCAAATACGACTATCATCGGGGAGCTTTAACGAAAACGGAACGGAACGGTGGAAAGCTTGTTTGCGAAATTTAGATTCGCTCCTACTCGTCCGGTGCGTTCCACCATTTTATTCGATATTCATCGCCCTCGTTAGCATCGGGAGAAGACAGATATACCCAATGACAAACCGAACTGGATTAAAAACCAGTGTGATTGATTGATCAATTTGCCCTGAACGTACGTGTAAATTTCTTTTTTTTTTTTTTTTGGAATTGATAACCGCACGATTAAAACGGATCGCTCTTTTGTTTTTATTGGACAAATAAATATGACTTCTTTTAATTCGTGAGATGAATTAAATTGAAAACATTATCGATTAGTTTCGAATGTGCGTGTCAGTTTTTTTTTTTTTTTTTTTTTTTTTTTATATTGATAAGTACACGATTAAAACGGATCACCTCTTTATCGAAAATAGATACGTTTCTTCGAAATATATATATTATTTATAGATAATTCGTGACAAATGAAACGAATACGAATAAATAATGTAAATTTTTTTGAACTTGTCGACGATATTTTGCAAATTTGCATTATTAAAATTTATTACCTTTCAATATGAAGAATTTATTTTTATTTTATTACAATAAAATATCTTGAAATATTATATCATTTGTAATAATAAATTTCCCCCGTTGATGATTCCGTTTTTTATATTCCTTAAAATTTCAAATCCAAAACAATCCATAAACATTTACCTTTCTTCGCAGAAATATATATTGTCTGATTAAAATATTGAGTCAAAATTATTTGATCGTAACGATCGCGCAAATTTCCAAAAGTCTAAACAATCCGCACCATTACTTTGATCTGATTGAATTATTCGTGCACGCGTGCAACTTTCGATTGTCTGGTGGATACATTGTTCTTAAACAGAAAAAGAGAGAGAGAGAGAGAAAAAGAGAGACGAGGGATTACGCGAGAGGAATCGTAAACCCCTAGGTATTTTATTCAATCCCTGGATTAGCCGAAGTGGAATCAAGCGAAAGAGTCGGATAAAACACGACAACGTATTCGAACTCTTTTTACGAAATACGACTCGGTGTTGTCTGGATCTTGGGTGATTCATCGTTGAAATCGTGAATCCTTTTTCTGAAATTTCGCTAAGAATATATTTTATACGGTTGCAATTGAAAAGATAAATTTTCTCGCGTTATAAATTAAGTTAACGTTAAGAAAGTGTAACGTTAAATTGTTTATAATTTTTTATATAAACGATGAAAAATAATTATCTCTTATAGTAATGTTTAAATTGTGAAAAGTCTAAATTTAAAATTGGATCAAAATTTTTTGAGATGCAACTTAAGAAAGTTACGAAAAAGTTTTTTCCAAATTTTTTTAACGAGGATTTATGTCCTCGACATGAACAATATTTTTTAATGGAGTGAGAATGATTCACAAGAATAATTTATTCGTATTCATAATTCCAATGAATTATTCCATCTATAGTATAAGAAACTCTTTGATATATAAATAAAAGCAACAATAAGATTAATCTTTAACAGAAACGTGAAATATACGTATCTTCAAAATCGTAAAAATTAAAAATTAAAAATTATAAACTTCGAAGCAATTTTAATATTCTGACGAGAAAATAATTTCCTTTGCAGCTGCGAGGGTTGCAAAGGATTCTTTAAGAGGACCGTGCGCAAGGATCTGTCGTACGCGTGTCGGGAAGAGAAATCCTGCATCATTGACAAACGGCAGAGAAATCGATGTCAGTATTGCAGATACCAGAAATGTCTCGCGATGGGAATGAAGAGAGAAGCGGTCCAAGAGGAACGTCAACGTACCAAGGAAAGGGATCAGAGCGAGGTGGAGAGCACTAGTAGCCTGCATTCGGACATGCCGATCGAGCGTATCCTAGAGGCCGAGAAAAGAGTCGAGTGCAAGATGGAGCAACAGGGAAATTACGAGGTAAATATTAATCGAACGAATGTGACGAAGAGATAAAACGGATAGTAGAATTGGAACAGTTCACGACGTCGTTTGTTTCAATCACGTATACCTGTATACACGATTCGATCTGCTTTTCATTTTTTTTTTTTCAATACAAATATAGAGCATGTATTATGGTTTTCTTTTTAAAGTTTCTGATTTGAAGGATAAATATAATTTAATACAAATGATATGATATCGAAGTATCAAAAACCGAATTACTTAAAATTATTACTTTTATTTTATTTATTAATTTATTTGGCGAACGAATACGATATGAAGAAGTTCGTGATATTGGAGTGCTTTAGATAATGGACAGCTGTGTCGGTACGAAATCAATTTATTTGTCATTGGGTCTGGATTGGTGATTAAATTAATCTCGTTTGAGATCTTCTTTAATATCTATCTGATATGATCGTTTCGTGTAATGCGAATTAAAAAAAGAATCGATCGAGTCGTGTACACATTAAAATAATTGAGGATCTTCAATAATTGGATCGTAGATAATTCGTGCGCAATTTCATTAGCACAAAGAAACGAGAGTTAAATAAAAATTTACCATTCTCCCGCGCAATAGAATTTGTGGTTAGTTTGCAACTTGTAACTTCCAAAATTTTATTACTATTAATATTTCACTTTTGCAAGAAATCTGTAATTGGTCGCAAATTGACAAAATCGTATATACAATGCTATATTTTAAATTTTAAACAAATCTTTTCGATACACACGCGATTATTAACTCTCACTAATCACAACGAAAGAAGCAAAACACGAAATTTTTCGCCATTTTGCTCGTAGTTCGAACGCGCGCCGTAAATGGAGCGCCCTCCCCCCCAATTTTTTTCCCGCCATCATACAAACAACGATGTCGTGAACTGATATTTTCGTGGAATGGTCGCGCGTAGCTATTCCACGAAAACGCTCCGATTAATTCGGCATCTCTTGCAATGCACAGAATGCAGTGTCGCACATTTGCAACGCCACGAACAAACAGCTGTTCCAGCTGGTAGCATGGGCGAAACACATCCCGCATTTTACGTCGTTGCCACTGGAGGATCAGGTACTTCTGCTCAGGGCCGGTTGGAACGAGTTGCTGATAGCCTCCTTTTCCCACCGTTCCATCGACGTGAAGGACGGTATCGTGCTGGCAACGGGGATCACCGTGCATCGGAACTCGGCGCAGCAGGCCGGCGTAGGCACGATATTCGACCGTGTCCTCTCGGAGCTTGTCTCGAAAATGCGTGAAATGAAGATGGACAGGACAGAGCTTGGCTGTCTCAGGTCTGTAATAATGTTATCATGTTAATGCTTTTATGTTGGATTAAAATTATTTTGAAAATTATTCATGGAACGATGGCAATCTTTTTTTGATCTTTTGTTATTCTATATCGAACAAGTTTTCGTTGTCTTCTTTAAATTTACAATTTCTCATCATGAATAATTAATCACGAACAGATCTATAATACTCTTCAATCCTGAGGTTCGAGGACTGAAATCCATCCAGGAAGTGACCCTGCTCCGTGAGAAGATCTATGGCGCTCTGGAGGGTTATTGTCGCGTGGCTTGGCCCGACGATGCAGGAAGATTCGCGAAATTACTTCTACGCCTGCCCGCCATCCGTTCGATCGGATTAAAGTGCCTCGAGTACCTGTTCTTCTTCAAAATGATCGGTGACGTACCGATCGACGATTTTCTCGTGGAGATGTTAGAATCACGATCAGATCCTTAGGAACAGAAGGTGTGCCGCGTCTTGGGGCACACCGATTTATAAAAGATACGACAGAAAAACAAATATAAATATTATATATATATATCAAAAAAGCAAAGAACATCATTGAAGAGATATATATATATATATGTATGTGTGTAAAAAAGGAAATTCCCGTTGATAACTTCGATATATATCTCTCACAGTGAAAAAGAAAAAAAAAAATTAAATAAAAATAGAAATTCTCACATATCGAGTGAGACATACAATTTACTTACATTTCTCTTTTTCACTGTTTTATTTATATTTCTGTTCGTTAGCGCATTATTATAATCAACGTCCTTTTCTTCGATTCGTATCGAGAGCATGTCGGAAGTCGAACAATGGATGCTATCGCTGAGAACGAATCAACGGGATTTATAACATCTTCGAGAGTCGATCTGACGAATTTTCAAACTCGCTGTTATACCTCGGAATGATCTCTCCTTCTCTTTGCATATTTCAGTCTATGACACACGTTGTTTATGTATGTCATATATTGTACAAGCAAAATTCTCACGTATGCCGATTTCCTATCGGATATTGCCGATTCACATTAGATTTCAATTGCGTATACGTTGAACTATGCACATCCTAAAATCATGTGGAAGTTCCTAAGATACTGATTTCTTATGCCCTCTCTTTTCTTTGTTCACTCTCTATTTTTTCGACTCGTGTATTAATTTTTCTTTGTTTTACTAGTCTTTCAAAATATATCGAATGTATAGGATGATATCTCTTCGATCTCCTTCATTTTATATAAATTACAATCCTTGGTGTTGGTTCAACTTATATAATAAGCGTGACAAGCTTTTTTTACATTCCAACGCTGCCTCGATTCGGATCGTACACTTGGATGAGCCATAAAGAGCATCTTTAGATATATTATTATTATACATACTTACATAAAACGAAAACGTTTTACACGTGTGTGCATTATACAATAATTTATTGTTTTGTATTTTAGAGTATAGAGAAAAAAAATAATAGTAAAATTTACTAATTTCATTATCAATTAAATTTATATTATAATATTTCTTTTTATATATATATATATTGTATATATATATATAATATATAAATATATTATTATATATATATATATATACAAATGCATACAAGTGTATATATATATATATAGTATATAAATACATATATACATACTTATATGCAGCAGCTTATGTAACAAAAAATATTGAAATTGTAACACATAATATTATAAAATGAAATATTAATGAAAAAGATGGATATACTCCAGATATCATTTATCATACATAAATATATTCACACTGTTAAAAGATAAACTGATATATGAAAGAAAATTTCTATTAAGAGCAATTTCTTCTATTAAGAGCAATTTTTACTTTTGGTAAATTGAAAATCTATATACAGATCATGTATTATTATTTTTTTGTTTTTTTTTTGTGTTTAATAGCAATTTTTTGTTATATGTAATAGTGAATAGTATGTGTAAGTTAATACTATTCTTAATAATTTACTATTTGATGCAAAAATTGAATTTTTCATTGAATTCAATGTATTATATGATGTGAAAACTTTTAAAAAACATTCAAGAGATACAATGCTTGCAATGTAGAATTTATCCTTTAAACCTAGATATTTAAGAATTAATTGATCAAGAACAGATCTAAGATAGAAACCTTATTATCGTTGTTAGTGATTCTGAGAATTCTTATGATGATTTTAACTGAAGGATATAAGAAAATAATAGAATTAAAAAAAAAAAATGTATCTATTTTATATTTTACTTTTTTAAATTTTCAAAAATTTATTGAGTTGCTATTTTTAAATGATAGCAAAAAATTTGAATTGTGATTATTATATTTTTATAAAATATTAATAATAAATTAATATTATATTTTTATAAAATATTCATTGATTTTAAATTCGTGGCAATAAAGATTCTAAATTTTAATATATTTTAATCATGTGTATAATATATATTTTATAATCTATTGAAATAATCTCTGCGTTATTAAAAATATTTATAAATAAAAATATATTTATATCCCTTTTGTAAAATATTTAGATTTATTGTTTTTAGATTGTAATTTGATTTTAAGATTTAAAAAATAGATCTATTTTTCTGATATCCTTCAGTTTTAATTATCTATATAAATTACTATAGTATCCCTAGAAATCATAAGGAATGATCATACTTACTTCGATAATATAAATTATGATAATATTAAAATATTATTAAACATATTTCTATTTTTGCGTGAATGCTTACGATTGTTAGTTGTTGGTTATTGTTATCTATTTGATGAGAGTTTTTAATGTTATGCATTATCATCATGAGAAAAAACACATTATTAAATTCCTGATTTTTTTTTAATATTGCTGGAGTTGCTGTTCATTTTATTCAAACGCCTAATATCTAATAATTTTTTATAATTCTTACGTGACACATTCAAACGCTGGATTAAATTATTAATTTAACACTTATTTTTGACACTTATTCAATCCAATTTTAATAATTCCGAACAATTTTCGAAATAAATTCAAGTTCTGTTTATATGTTATATAATTAAATATATTATTTATATAATTTAAAATTTCTATTTATATGTTTTTTATAAGCTAATAAGAAACTATTATATCTATCATACAATTTCTGTAATATCAATTTTTTTGATGTTTTTAAATTAGAATGATAATTAGATGTTCTGTTATTTTACATTCATATTAAAAATATATATCTCGACCAAAATTACCTCTAAATGAAACGCGTTTTGCGGTCACCTCATCTAATTCCTCAATACGTGTAATAATAGTAATAATAATAGTAATAATGAAAAAAGATAAGCAGTGAAAGACTATAAAGAGTGGTGGGCGTGAATGAAGCTACCTGTGAATGAAGTTTCATATAAATATATAAATGTTAAAATGATGATATCTATACATACATACATATAATAATATTGAATATATGTATATATATATATATATATATATATATATATAAACAAAACTTTCACAAATAATTATTAAGAACCTCATTAGCGGTCAGTAAAGTGACAAAGATAATGGCAGAATTTTTAATATCTTATTCTAAAACATATTAAAGGTAATATTAAAGGTAAGAGATTCAAAATGGAATTCTGGAATGTATTGGAATAAATTTATTAAATAATAGCATGTTTTTATGATGAAGTGATATATGGGAATGAAAAAATTATGTATACAATTATACAATTATATCTATATAAACTTAATGCTTTTGCCATATTTCTTTGAATTATTCTAGAAATTGTACGATGCTCAAATTATATGTAGTAATGTTTTACTTAGTAACAGTGTCCTAAAATGAACGAATGCGGTGCGTTGTAAACCTTTTGTATGATTATGAATTATAACGGATGGAGAACAAAATTTTTTATCATTATTTGATACTTACGAAATTTGTTATTTTTTATGTATTTAATTATTTATGATATTCTTTTACATTCTGTATTTTATACTTTTATATTTTTTCTTATTCACTAAAATGAAAAATAATATTAGTTAGAATTTTAAATTGATATTTAGTCATAGTTTTTTATGATACTTGAAAAGGTTTTTACGCACCCATTCTATATAGACCAGTACAAATAAGTTTAATATAAATAGTAATAATGAATAAAATAATTGTTTTTACCTTACTAGAACATGTAAGGTAAATGCCACTTAAATAGTAGCAGGTGTCCTATTAAATTACTGTATCTTTGATGAATTAAACTAAAAGCCAGAGTACTAAAACAATCCTTCTGTGTGTATAAATGTCATAAAATTTTATGTATCAATGAATGCTATGTATTAATAACAAATTAACTTACTGCCATTACAATTAACTAATTTTTGGAATATTAGCATAGCCCAATATTCCATGTTTTTATCTTTCTTCCTTCAAGTTAAAACAAAAAAAAAAAAATTCTTATCAAATTGTTGTACCGTTTTATTGAGTAGATTTTTATAATTTGATTGTAAATTAATAAATTATGTGTAAGACTTGTAATTTTAAGAACACATTAGTGAACAGAAAATTCATTAATATTCAAAAATGCATTAATTATAAATGTATAGTATAGCTCTCTAATATAATATTCCAATTCAGAAATAATTATTATATTAACAGCTTAAAGATATTTATGAATAACAATTTTTTTATTTATATTAATACAATTTATTAACAAACTCAGTATGTTGATTGTTTCATATGGTCAAATACATTGTTTTAAATTGGAATACTAATTCATGTTAGTGTTTAGTAATAATAATACTATGGTTGTGCTCGATAATTAAAGCAATGTCTATATATATATATATATATGCATATTTATGAACACAAATATGTACTTACATAAACATGTATTATATGTATGTACATCTTTGAAGTTCAATTTACTATCTTTAAGCTGTAAATATCATTTTTCGAAGCGATAATTAATTCGCACATCTTTTGATTCTTCATTTATTTGTATGTATATGTATACATTTGTGGCTGTATACATACATACATACATATGAATTATTATTACATTATTAAAATTAAAATACGCTTTCGTATGCATAAAAATATAACATTTTTTCAGATAATGACACATGAAAACATATTTGGAACGTGAAAGATTCCATATTGGATCGGTAATTGTTTTATAACGAACGAGAGTAATATATTCATAAAAGAATATGCGTAATAAATATGATAATGATGATGATGATATAAATATAGAGAACAAAGAGTATAAGAGAGAATGCGACAATGCGAGAGCGAAATTGTTAATGGAAGAAATGTGAAGAAGTCATATATAGAATATAAAATATGGCTAATAACAATTCTCTAGTAAAAAAATATATAATGTACTGTCTTGCGCCAAGAGATAAATTGTCTATTCTGACTTGTCTAAATATAATATTTTTATGAAGCAAAATGATTGTTTGATTTATTGTGTACTTTTATTATTATAAAATTCAATTAAAACAATTTATCAAAATAAGAACACGACTCGTAAGCATAATTATGAAAACACCTTTTTATTCGTGATGGACATTATACAGAGTATGTTTCAGATGTAATTGTTACCCACAGACATTTTTTGATGTTAACAATAATTAGATGTATATTTTGATATTTTCATCGCTGCAAACTTCTTTCCCCATCTTCCATTTTCGAATTATAAATTAAATTCTCTAATAAGTGACCAATAAAAAAAAGTAAAAAATTAATGTTATAAACACTACAGCGAAATCAGATACAGATAATATAATTGAAGGAATAATGTGCTTTGTAATATCTTCCCTTCAATTAAGTTATATATTTACAATTATTAGTTCCATTGAGACTGGCATCGATTGTTGTTTAAAAAAAAATAAGTTAACTGCGTTATAGAATAAGATTGGAAGTAAAATCGTGTTTTCCATTAACTAAATTTCACAAGCTTTTCAGCATTGTGTACAGTCTTGATTTGAGTTTATCTGCAAAAATACATAAATATATTAATAATAATATATAAATTTTTATTCATTTTTATCCATTTATAAATATAAATTTATATATACAAATTATATATAAATTAATATCTGGCTATAATAGACGCTATGTCGAGAAAGCATATCACAGCGGGAATCTGATCACCATTTTTTTTTTACATGTTTGTGCAATGCCCAATACAAACAATTAAAGTATAAGGCATGAATTAACATGTATCTATATCGTTAATTTATATCTGAATATTATTAACATAGTTACATATACACTACAGGCAACTGATATTAATAAAATAGAAGTAATAAATGTAAAACTTACAATATTTTTTCCACAATTTGTTGTATACCTAAAATTATTTAGAACTTTTGTTCCTCAAGACCATGCTTGAATAACATGAGTACAGGCACAGATTCATCATCGATCTCGCGATATTCTAATAACGCAACAATACCATCAATGTCCATAGATTCACCAGTGAAAAATTGTAAATCGTTAAAACGACTCAATATATCTTTCATTACTTTATTTGTGTTTTTTTTAAAAACGTCTACTTGATCAGGAGCTTGTTCTTCCAACTTTGCTACCAATCTAACAAAAATTAAATTAAAAGTATTATTATTTAATAAAAATCTAAATTATAATAGAAAATTAATACTTACTTTTTCATGTAATCTTTTAAGTATAAAGTATAAGATTTTTTATCACCAAATGCAAAAGTTTCTTGAAGTCGATGATTCATAACTATATCAACACCAGATTCTACTGATTCATCTGTTCCTTCATCAGCTTCTTCAGCAGATGGGTTAAAACCAGCAATTTCTATGTCACCTGATTTACGAGTAATTACCTAATTACAAAAATAAAAAAGAAATTAATAATATAAATGAATATTTAAAATGTTAATCAAATATAAGTTAAAGTTAAATATAAAATAAATTCAGGCTGCTAAATATATGGTAAATTCAGGTTACTAGCTAAATATAAATATATGAATGTAAAAATAAGATTAAAAGAATATATACCTTGCCATATACTTCATATAGAACATCATCAACCAATTTTATTTTATAAGTATCTGAGAACATCTCATCACCTATAATATAAAAATTGAATTAAAATATAAAATTTAATATAATAAAATAAATTATGTAATGCATATATTATTTTATAAAATTGAATCATATAAATTTTAAAGAAAATAGTAATAAAAAATGCCCTTTATTATAGTAAAAAATTGATTCAAAATAATAATTTTTCTTTAAAATATTTGTGAAATATTAATTGCTTGAAATATTTCATTTGTATTGAAATGAGTCATTTCGAACATATGGAGAGGTTATAAATTAGAATATTAAATATTCAAGTGATACTTCAATAATTTTATAACAATAAATAGTTTTAAATATATATTTCATGATATATTTATAGATTTATATATTGAAAATCGTAGCCAAAAGATAGTTTACAATTATTACTGTAGAAATTTTGATCCTCGTGATAGAAATGTCACTGTAAATCCATCTTTGATCAAGTATAATAATTTATTTCTCCATATAACAAATAATTTGAAAAATATTCATAATGTATGTTATTTAAAGATACTTTAAACTTACATACCGGTGAAAATATCTTTGTAGATCTTCATGGTGGAAGATGGAGAAAGATTTAATTACAGCTAAACTAAATAAGACTCAGTCACCCGAAAAGAGCGAACCGGAAGGGAGCGCAGTACTCGAAGCTTAAGTCAGCGTTGCTGCACTCTTCATCACAAACAATGTATAGAATAGATTTACCATCTCATGGAATTTTGTATATGTAACATTATTTTCTATAAAAAATACTAAACGATTTACAACAAAAATCATTATTTTAGGACATATTTAATTTTTTCTTATTAATAATTTTTTGATTTTCATGATATACTATGAGATATTAGAAAAAATGCCGAAATGTATTAACCTATATATTAAAAAATATGATTCTACTTAAAAGAATAAAATTAATTTTTCCTTAAACATCTATATGTTTTACGTATTTAATAGCTATAAAATATATCTTATTTGAAACTTTAATTTTTATCTAAAATATTTTTTTATATATTTTATCAAAAATTAATTGAAAAATGTTCAAAAACATTTAATATTGCATGACAGCTCTTATTATAAAGATATCTCTAGAATTAAAAAAAAATGATATAAAACCCAAAAAAATAATAATTGTAATAAGTAATTGTAATGTAAAAGATAAGTATATAAAATTTGATTGAAAAATATGAAAAATTTTTCTCTTTAGAATTTTATGCTCTTTTTTATTCAATTATATTTTCCTAATGCAAGGTCAAAATTTGAACAAAAATTTATAAAAAAATCACATACCACATGTTCAATTATATTTTAATAATACGAAATCGAAATTTAAATAAAAATTTTTGCTTTAAAAAAAGAATAGAAAAATTTCGCGTGTATAAAAATTGATTATCAGTACCATCTTACGAATAATTTTGGAAAGATATTTAATTTCAAGAGATGGCGCTAACTTTCAATTTTTATTTTAAATCTATTTAGCTTTTTTTTTTATCTTAGCTTAATTTTAAATTAAAAATTTTAATATTCAAGAGATGGTGCTAATGGTCAATTTTTATTTTATTTCTATCTTTCTTTCTGTATTTCCTTTCCTTCTTTACTTCTTTATATAGTTTCATTTGCAATGATCTAGAAGTGGCATTATTAATACCACAATTTTTTATTTATTTCCATTTTTCCACTATTATTTATACTTGCTTTTTAGCGCGTGATTATAAATGAAGTATCATATAAATTCATTAATTTATAATAATTCCATTCATAAATGATATTTAAATATTTAACAAAATCATATTATTAATATATTAATATATTATTTTAGAAAATATTAAATTCAAAAATTTGAAAAAAATATAAGTTTATTTTTAGAAATATAATCTATAATATATTAATTTTCATTATTTGATTATAATTACTTTGAATACTTTTCAAAGAGATGACGCTACTAGTTAAATGCTAAAATAGATAATATTTAATATTTAACAAGTAATATTTTTTTTATGAATATATATTTTGTATATATATTTTTATATTTTCATATATCATATATATTAAATATATTATATTTCTATATTTTTATTTGTCGTGTAATATACAGGTAAAGAAGTATTTATGAAAGAAAGTGAAAGATATTAGATAGTAGATGGTAGATCTATTTTTATACTTAGTCTATGGTAAAATTGTACAAACCGATAAAATCCTTATTTTTAGTTCCGGTTTAAAGTATATCAAATATTTTAGTGTAATTATATTGATATTTATGTCTAATTTTTAATTTATAATTCACGAAGTAATATGTTTTAATTAAATAAAATTCCTAATACCGATATTAATTGCTTATAATCATTTCTCCTATTTATCACATATCTTATATTTTTATTAAACATATTCAATTTATTATTTGAATAAGGATATAAGGAAAAACTCATTTTATGCTGTATAACAAATTGTTAAGTTATAATTGTTTATTGCATAACTATTTTCAAATTTCATATGATCAATTATCGTTTCTATTTGTAAGATTTACTTCCGGTTTCCAAGAAAGCATTTGTGGGCATGCTGTTTGGAGTGCAATCTTAGCAACAAACTAATTTCTTTTTACATTTAAAAAATAAATATTGAAAACTTAAATTTTATCGAACGTATATTATATAAGAAGCAATAAAAATGGAAAACGGTCAAGAAGAAAACAAAATTGAAACTGTAATAAGTGATGCTGTTGATGGCGAGGTTAAGAATGAAAAGCCGGTTTCTGACGAAAGTGCTATTAATCAAACATCTGATGAACCATCTAGTGAACTTTTGGAAAAAATAAAAAATCAAATTGAGGTATTATTTTATGAATAAAATAATTAATTATTAAAAGAATAAAATATATGACTCATGTATGAGTCATATGTCACTATATATTTCTTGTATGAACGCAAAGAAAAGATTTATAATATTTAATAATATAAATTGTTATATTGTTATTAAAATAAAATTTTTGGTATTTTTAGTTTTATTTTGGAGATGTGAATATGCAAAGAGATAAATTTCTCATTGAACAAACAAAATTGGATGATGGTTGGGTTCCTATGACTGTTATGTTAAACTTTAAAATGTTGGCCTCTATGAGCCAAGAGCCTGATGTTATATTAAAAGCTATAGAATTAAGTAAACTTATGGAAATATCTGAAGACAAGAAAAAAATTCGTCGTTCTCCAAAATGTCCTTTACCAATATATAATGAGGAATATAGAAAAGCACAGGAAGCTAGGACTGCTTATGTAAAAGGATTTCCTTTACAGGATACCAATATTGAAAAACTTAAAACATTTTTCAGTGCTTATGAACCATTTGAAAATATTGTTGTAAGTATTTGACTTTTATATGATAAAAGTGACATTTTCAATTAAAGAAAAAATTTACAAAAAAGTGTTTAGATTTTCAATTTTTTTTTTTTATTTAATAGATGAGAAAATATCAAGATAAAGGAAAGAAGTTACAATTCAAAGGTTCCATTTTTGTACAATTCAAAACTCTAGAAGATGCAAAAGCTTTTATGGCTAGAGAATCTATAAAATATGGAGATACTGAATTGATTAGAAAGTGGTCGTAAGTTAATCAAACTATTTGATTCTTATAAAAGTTTCTATGAAATTATATATTTAATTTAAAATGTTAATATTTTAGAGCTGACTATAGTGCAGAAAAAGCTAAAGAAACAGAAGATAGAAGACAAAAACGATCAGAAATGAAGGCAAAGAAAAGTGAATCTGTTAGTACAGAAAATTTTATTTCTTATATTATATTTACTCTAATGATGAGAGAAGCAATAATATGAAATATGAAAATAACTCATTTTCAGATGAAAGATAAGGAAGATGATGAAAGTGGTGAAGAGGATGAAAATGAAAAAGATATTTCATTACCAAAGGGTTGTGTGATTCACTTTATTGATGTACCTGAGAAATGTACAAGAGAAGATATTAAAGAACGTTTAGGTGAACTAGATGCAAATATTGCATTTGTTGATTTTAAAATAGGTGATAAGGAAGGATGGGTTCGTTTGCAGGAAGAAAATACTGCAAAGGTTATAATTGATAAAATGACGGATAATCAAGTGATTGTTTTTTTTATTACTTAAATTTTAATATTAGTTAATATTGATGTTTTACTGATTTTTTTTTTGTTTTCATAAGATACTGATTCAAGATAAAACAGTTACTTGTCGTGTTCTTGAAGGGGAAGAAGAAGAGAAATATCTCACAAAGGCAAAAACACAAATAGTAAATACAAGGCAAAAATATAATAAAGGAAAGAAAGGCAAGAAAGGTCAGTATAATAAGATAATGCTAAATAATTCTAAAATTAAAATAAAATTAAAGTATTATCTTTATAATGATGCCTTGCCATGCTAATACCGAGAAATCATGCTAATATGCTTTGGATCTCGATGAGTTAAACTTCAAAAATAACTGAATGTTTTTAATTATGTTTTTTAAATTTTAAAGTAAAATTATATATATATTAAATTGATATAAATTATATATTCGTAGGTCGTAATACGCGAGGTCAAAGAAAAAGGCGTAACAGTGACAACAATGATCTGGTTCCTAATAAAAAGGCTGCTATCGAGTAATTAAAAAATGATATTTAATTTGAAAAAACTAAAAATGTTCTATACACATGTATATTAATCATATTTTTATTATACGGACACTTATGTGTAAAATATGAAAAGATATTCAAAATAGGAAGCTACTTACCTTAAGCGCATATTTTTTGTTATGCTTAATAACAGTGTGTATTATTTATATAAGGATAAAAGTACAACGCTGTTTATATTTGTAAATTGTACATTATTTCATAATCCCATGCATAGCTTAACACGTTTCGATTATAGGATAAGATTAATTATAAAATTAATTATATAATTTCATTGGAAATGAAAATGTATTTAGAAATCAGCATTTTATTGTTTTACAGTGAAATTTACAAAGTGTTTTTTATTACTAATTTGCTACTTAAATTTCACTGTTATGTGCTCGATAACCCGTTCACACAACCGTTAACGGAATAGTCATAATGTGCTGACGATTCGTACCATTTCCAAAATTTGACGAATATTCTTTCTTTTTATTTTTTTATTGGGAAATTATATATTGAAAATGATCGAAATCGATAGTACAGTTACGCAACACCGTGCATAGTATGATTGCTATCTAAAGTACAATGTTATGTCCTTATTCATACCAATACGCTTTCATTACTTCATGTGCCTCAAAAAATGCATACACTCGATTAAATAAATTCGACTATATTAAACAAGTGTTATCTTTTTACACGGTGATGGAAATTTCATCTGCTAAAGCTCATGATGTTTTTCCTTTTTCAGAGGGGAAAATTTTTTTCCTCGCATATACATCAATCTTAATAGAATGATTGTAAGTGTATTGTACGTTAATATGTCTCGGTAATCAGTCTGGATTATGTGTATTAAAGAATGAATTTTTAAAGATTGATAATACTTTTAAAATGAAATTTATATCGATAATATATATTCAAAGTATTAGCAATATTTAATTTTATTAATTAATGGAAGAACAATGATTATAAATAATATGTAATATTATATTGTAGAAAAGATTACAAAGAAATAAATTTTTTTTATGTTTTATGTAAGAAATGATATTAAAATATCATTATATATGAATATTAATTATATGATTTTTAAAATAGTATTTAAATAAAAAATAAATCTCTTTGTAATACTATATTAAGTTTTTAAAAATCCAATTTAATAATTTTTTAATACGTAATAACAGATTCAGTTTGAAAAATTTTGTAAAGATGAATGATATTTGCATAAATACGAATGTAATCTCACCTTAGATTACTTGGTCGAAGAGATTTACGTATAATTTAATTTAAAAGAAATCGTGTTCCATTTTTACGATTATGTTTTGAGCATATATTTTCACTAAAGAACTTCACTAAGAACTCAATGCTTCCGCAAATATCATGGAGTTCTTTATAAACTGAACTATATTAAAAATGTATATAATTTTCATCTGTTTCCTTTAACTATTTAAATCTTAAACTTTCACATAGCATTCGCATAAATTTTTAATGCGAATATAAGAAATGGTCTTTTACATTGTATTGAATGCATAAATATAAGTTTTTTCAGTTTTCTCTTTTTTTTTTAAATTGTGAATGATATCAAGATGATGAAGAGATAACTGCGTTCTTTTTTGTCTCTCTTTAAATATTTTATTAGGTCATTTAATGTGATAAAATAGAACGAAATTTGTAATAGAGAATATTTTAGTAAGAAATAGCTTTTCTATTTTTTCTCTAATAAGAATAACAATTTTTCAAGAATAAATAAAATTAGTAAAGTGACTTATCTACAAATTTTATTTTTTTGATTAAAAAAAATCATATTAATCATCACATTTACAATATCAACAACGCAAAACTATTGTCGTTTAAAATTTAGAATTAATTTTTAATCATTTTTTTCATATTCTCTATGAATCATATATGTTACATAGATGTTACTTAATTGATTATCTGTGCGAATTTATGCACAATTTGAAATAAAAAAGACTATGATTTTTTTAAGTTGCACACAAAAACGGAAATAAAAATCTTTTGTGAGCTTAATATCAATTATATCAGAAATTATATTGGTTACATAATTCATTTTGGATGTTAGCTAAGACAAAAACACTTCAAAAAACATTGATAAGTGTAGGACAGTTATATTGTTAACTTGCAAATTTTTATTACCAATTTTGTTTCTTTTTTTAAATAAAATTGATAAATAAAAAAAAGAAAATATTTTCTTTATAGTATCATTTACTATCATGTTTAAGACAAGTTAAGATAAATTTTAAAATTTATTTCCATTTATTTTTATAACTATATAATAAAAAACAGTAAAAAGAAAAGATGTATATGTTTGATATATTTGTTCAATAATGTATTTATAGAAAAACAATTATCGATAATAATAAACTTTTGAAAAATATTTCATTAGTTAACAACACAGTTCTTATAGTTATCAATTTTAATATTTTTTTTTAAAAGAAATTATTTTAAATTGAATTAATTCATTATGAATCGCTTTGTGTAACACATGACTTTGATAATATCTCCTGAAAGAAATATATCACATTCTATAAAGGAACGTACTCAAATATTAAATATTTTGAGTCCTATGTGCATAATCGAGGAACAATAGTCTTTCAAGCCCTCCTTTAAAGCACTTTGTCTTTTTAATAACATATGGCAGTTATCGCTGTTTACACATCAGAATAATTAGAGAATACTTAACATAGAATTGAATGACGCTTTGAATTCATTTTCCTTTAGAGTTTACATTAACAAGTGTTGAAAAAAACACCGAAAGTTTCAATTTTTCATCGATGTTTCCACTATAATCCAAGAAAACAATTTTCTTTGTCAACTTGAGCTTTGTCATTGAACATTTCTTAATTCACATCTCAAAACTTGGATTCGCCATTCGCTTCAAAATCTACGAAAGTCACCTTCTTGTTCTTCATGTTGCCCTCTAAGGGCAACCCCTAATGCTATACGGATATTTCTTGTATTTGCACACGTTTTTTAATGGTATTGGTGCCACTAGTAGTACTTAAAGAGCTGGTTGTTCTTGTGGGTGGTTTTGGAGGAATGGGATCTTTGTGAATGGCATTGCTGGTCCCGTGACCAGGTTTCTGTTCACTTTTAAATTGTTCGTCAACTTCTGTCGATTGACTCTGGACAATTTGTTGATGTTCCTGGATAGAGGGACTTCTCGCAAGGGTAGTATACGATGGTGGTGGTTCTTGGGCTGGTCTGGGACTCTCTGGAGCTTTTATAGATGACCTGGTAGTCATTGGTAGAGATTCTTGCCCGTTTGGTGTACAATCCATGGCTGCTCTTTTTTTGTCTCGATCCCTCTGATAGTAAATGCCGGCGAATATCAACATATTGAGCACTAACAGAATGCAACCCACCCCTACAGTGATTGCCAGAGCTGTGGTAGTGCTATAATAGTGACGAGAAGCTAGTCTTTGTAACAATTCAGCGTCGTCTTCTGAATCATCCAGGATTGGGGTAATATCCTCGGTGATACTGTCATCGCCTGTAGTTGTACTGCACGCTGTTGTGGACGAGGCGCTGGCTTTAGTTGTTCCTACGAGGGGTAAGGGTGTGTACCATTCGTCTCGAACTGGTCCTAAAAAATTTAACAATTTCTTAATTAATTTAATCTAATGATTGAATTATGTATTATTTATAAATCAAATGTAATATTTTATAAATTTAATGTAATCAATATAGAACAGAGATTAACATTATTTGAAATAAAAATTTTATCCTTTTTTCTTTACCTGCATAAAAATGATCGCCTCTTTCTCGGAAATGATGATGACGCATAGAAACATCATCGTCGCCGGGTCGGTGGAGTTGAGGTATCAGGTTTAACCAAACCGCCATTTTATGACCCCGATAATGGCTCTTCATTTTTGGTTTCATAGCTAAAATAATTTATTATAACATATAATTCGATAATAATCAATAACACATATCTATATTCAAAAAAAATATATATATATACACAAAGAAGATAATAAAAAAAAAAAAAAAATGCGATGAAGAAGAAACTTACCAATTGTGAGATATTGTTGAGTACCAGTCTCGTATTGCTCCCACGTAAGGCCACGATATCGCGTTTTTTCCTTTGGTGTACCGTAATCCACCGATTCGATTTTGTGCGGCTCATTCGGATTGCCAGTTTTCGCGAAATTCGTGAAAAACGTGAGAACAGCTTCGGCGACGGTTTGATCCTGGCGAGAATAATTCCGTGAAAAGAAAGCTCCTCCACCCACCAACGGCAGACCGAAGATATACGATATATCCTCGCCACGAATACTGCCCAGACGCTGGAACAAAATGATTTCGTCCGTGATATAACGTTTGAAAATCCAGAAATGGATGCTGTTCGTAAGAGATTTCAATAGGAATGAGATGTAGAGAGATATTGAAATTCCACTTGGAGTAATAAATCTTTCTACGAATTTGAGAATTGAAAATTGAAAAATTGAAAAATTTAAATCTTCGTTTCATCTTCCTTTTACTTTTTATATACCCTTTACTTTTGTCGAATCGTACTTTTATGTCTTATTATCGTTATTGGCTATAGATATTTTTAACACAAATTCGCAATTTATAGAGAGCAGCGTTAATTGTAACGACGTTTCATGTGACGAAGAGTTAGCCATGACACCGGAACTTATTAAATGAGGCCGCCTTTCAGTAGTGCGCGGCTCGACTTCCTTTTAATTAAATTTTGCTTTGTGCGTACACAGTTGGTCATACCGTGGCAAGCAAACGCGCTAAATCGCTATTAAACGTGGCCCGCAGGCTAAACTTGTTAACTTCAAGTTCCTGCCTCTTTTGACACTTTCAACATTTCGCCTATAGCGCAACTATGAGATAAATTAGATAGTTGAATTCTCTTCAAATAAACTTTACGATATAGTTATATATAAACTCCTGCCTCGTTACATTAGTTCGATAAATTAAAATTATTGTTTATTCAATCTTATGCTATATAAATTATAAATATTGAATTATTAATATTAAATTATAAATATATCAATATATATATTATATAAATTTAAATCGCTACGTTGATTTGATAAAATTAATCGATAGATTTAAAATAAAAAAAAAATTATAATTATAATAAAAAAAATTTAAAATAAAAAATTGAAGGAAATAGTTCGATTCCATTCAATTCTATCACAATCGTTACTTTTTTAATCCTCCCTCTTTTCTCGATATCGATTTCCATCTTGGTTATCTTCAAGTTTTCTGCTCTCCGCTCTGTGTCCCTAACCACTGGCCATGATTTCACGATGAAGCTACTGATCTAATCAAATGCTTCGAGAGTTTGGTGGATGGGCCCTCGCGTTATCCCGCAAGTCTCCAACGGTGTAAATTAAGCGTGACGCTGCGCTGAAACTTGCCCTCGTCGAATCTCGAAAGTTTGCGTTATTAAATCGATCCATTCGCCTGGCCGGTTTATTAAACCATCTGGCGCGTGATATTTTTCAAATGGTAATGATCCTTCGACAATTCAATAGGGAAATTCGTCGTTTTCAGAGATCAACAGATGGAGGATTTATTTTAATTTCACGAAACAAGGAAAAATGTAAATTAAAAATTCAATGTATTTTCAGTTTCATCTATTTAACGTGGATATAATTTATCTATGCACAATCAATTGTACATTGATTTATGCTACTTAATCAGCGAAGTATAATCTCATATTGCTTGCCTGACCGTACGCTGACGTACTCTACTTAGAAACATACGATCGAGCAAGTGGAATATACCCCTGATTGATCAGCCAAGTAAGGTTGCTGGGAAAAGAAGAAAGGTTTTGAATCCTCTAGTTAGCAATTTCTTCAAGCTATTTTTAAGTTGATAAAGAAAAAGAAAATCTAAATATACAATGAATATTTACGTAATATTATAAATAGTATACAAATTATTTTTATCTTCAAATTATTATTAGAACTATCTGACAACGTTGATCTACTTGTTTAACCAGGATTTTATTTCGTTATCACTCGATCAGTAGATAAATTTATTCTACTTGCTCGACTGTTTTGATTGCCTTATTTTGTCTTATTCAATTCTATTACTATTCTTATTTAATTCATTTAATTGATCAAATCAAGAGGAAATTTATACAAAGCTATAAGCAGAATTACCATACTTATCTACTTATTTCGTTATGTGGAAGGGAAAGAGTACTGTGTATTTAAGAAATTTCACGAAAAATCAAAGAAATCGTGTGTAAACATCGTTGCCGCGAAGGAAAAAAAGAAAAAAAGAAAAACACAACTTCCCTGAGAAATAAGTTTACATCAGGAAGTGATTCAAAGAGGCACGGTTTACTTTCGACATTTTATTCAGGCGTTTCAATCGTTAGAGGATTCCTTCTTTTAAATTATTTTTCAACATCTGTCATGTTCGTATTTACGAAAATAGTAAAGAATTGGAATCTTGAGTAATACAGATAAATAATCTTTTTATACTCACGTTCTCTTGTATTCTTGGTATATTCCTTGCTATCTGATTGCATGCACGATTGGTTTATATTCATTGTATTGAATAAAATTTTGAATATAAATATAAAGAAGCTAATTTTATATTATAAAAATTTATAATATAAACTTCAATCGTTTCACCAATTTATAACTAGTCTATTTGAAAGATATTTAATTTATTAATGTTAAAAAAAAAGACTCTTTAAGAATATTCCTCCTAGCATTTTCCTTGTATCCTAACTTAAAAAAAAAGAAGAAAAATCTTCAAAATCGTTTTTATAATTTACATTCCTCCACGAATTTTCCAGCAACAGTAATTTAAAAAGCAGAAAATATTCACAACCTCCTTTAAAAAGATGCCAACGTTCTTCACAAACCTGCAACATCCCGCTATCCTTGGTCTGATGACTGAAGTGATAGAAGTACGTTTTGGCACCCCGTCTGGCATGATAAAAAGCAATCCTCATGAGAGGAGCAACAGTGTGGCCATCGCTCAATGCCTCCATGGTCGAGTCCCTTATAATAATAGGATGCAAAATAGGCTTGTCCCAGTCCGTGTACTCGTTCCTCACCGCCGAGAATATCTCGTTCAAATGGTAAACGTAGGCGTTCCTGATGAACGTTCTTAAGATTCGATTTCGGTGATCCTCCTCGAAACCGTATTGAATGTCGTTCTCGTTGAAGTCGAGATTCGACTCCGTGGTCGACACACCGAGGATCAGAGGTACCTTGATGAACGTGTCGCTGGCTCTTTCCATGTCCAACCCCGGATCGGGATTGTTTTGGTCCACTGGTAAGCCTGGCCCGATCCGTGGCACGAATCTGTAAACGAGGCGACGAATTAGATGATTCATCGCCACCGTTTCAAATTAAATCCTAGCCTGGAGTGTCGATCAATAAGGCGACACGGAAGCAAACCGGAAACCAACAATGGCGACGCGTGCATCGAGAATTAATTGTGCTTGCCGATTAACGTTTTGACTCGCGTTCTGACTAGGATATATGGTGTATTTTGGTCCGAGTGTTGTGCAGGGATCGATAGCGCGGGATTTGGGGGATGAAGAGATATCATAGGTGGATCAATTTTATTAAGAGAGTGTTTGATTTTACCGATTTTCGTTTATTATGTTTGGTTCGTGATATAAATTTGTATTTATACAAATTTAATCCAAAATTTTCGACACTTTTCCATTAATTTTTTGATAATAAAATTCTAAGTCGANTTTGATTTTACCGATTTTACCGATTATGTTTGGTTCGTGATATAAATTTGTATTTATACAAATTTAATCCAAAATTTTCGACACTTTTCCATTAATTTTTTGATAATAAAATTCTAAGTCGAAGGAAATATAGCAAAAACGATATCGTCTAATCTGACAATTTTTTAAATAACGAATTCTTAATTTTACGCTTAAGTAAAAGAGTATCTAGAGAGTAAAAGAGTCTCTATTAGTATAAGGGTTAAGAAAGTTAAAATAATAAAGTAAAAATAATAAAACTCTAAAATTTTTTCTTTCCAAGAAACGTAAATGTTCCAATTGACATTAATTTTACAACATATGTTCTATCCAACTTGTGATTCCTTAAATAACATTAAATGTAGTAAAAATGTGTAATGACGTAAAGTAGGATCGGATGTTTTTAAGGGAAGATGACGCGAATTTTATTTGATTCTTTCGCGCAGAAAGCAATAATATCGCTCGAAGTTCCTCATTCCGTCCAGGTAATCCAGGAGGAACTTTGAAATTTACGGAAGACGTCGTATTCATGGATGTTAGATCAGCCTCGAATCAAGATCGTAAAGAGTTACTATCTTACCGGATTTCCGGCAGTTCAACAGCCATCAGCTCACGGAGAGGAACGCCGCGTAGACAATCGGCAATATCTTCGTCGTTCTCGGTGGAACATCCTATTTGCTCCCCTACTTTCAAGCGTAGGTCGTTCGGATCGTGAACAGACGCCCACGGGCTTAATGCTGACCCACTCGATAACACGACGCGATGAAACAGACCTGCAACCATTGATCCAATATATTGCCATCACAAATCGAATAATTTTATTGAATAAAGAACACGCATCTTCTGAATCAAGATTTACCTTGATTCCAGAACAATTTTGTATTTTGTGAAAATTAATAATAATTTTCTTGAAATATATACGTGCAGGAAGAGGACTTCGAATTCCATATCGAAGTTACGTCTGACTAACACGTCTACTTTAACTACTGAAAGAACTAACGAACCGATCGATTTTGAGCTTCGTTTCAATAATTGTTATTAATAGTACTTATAATTCATATTTTGCTCTTTTATTTGGAGTATATTATGCATTCTATATGCCTCGTAATTAATACATAATAATAAATAAGATTCGATACGTTTCAGTATTATTGATAGACGCGTCTGATCAATATCGCTCACTTCTACTGTATCTATACATCATACCAATATATTCCCGGTGTAAAATTTCTTTCTAGTGTACAAATTCTTTTTTACTAATTTCACACATCGATATTGTCTCTAATTCCAGATACAACAATTCCATAAATAAGTTCATCGAATACAAGGTACAAGGATAAATTACAGCGAAAATAGGGAGGCGTTCTTTTCGATCGTCTCGAGTGGCATATCGGTTATAATATCTTTGAAGAAAGAACGCATTAAAGTCGGTGGTGGAGAAGGAGGCCGGATATATCGAAGTTATTACATCAACACGGGAAAGTCGTTATCCAGGATGGCTCAAAGAGATTTACGCGATAATAAAAAGGAAATATTCAAGGAAAGTGAAACGACAGCGGCGACGAATTATGGCAGTGGTGGAACATGCTGTAAAGCTGTAATCTACCTACACTGAATGGAACATCAATTTATCGTGCCTTTTACGAGAGGAATATTTTATACGAGATAGTTTGCCTCGCGCTAAAACGAATAATTAGTTTTAAAGCGGGGCGCTCCTTCCTACATTTAATCATCTTGCGAAAAGCAGACGCTCTTGTTTTTATATCTTTTGAAAAATCATATTCAAACAGTTGGTAATATTATCAGTTTGAGAATATAATTTTTGTGATTAAAGAAATGGAAATTGGAGATTTGATTTATTCTTCAAGTGTAAATTTTTATATTATATTTTAAATATTTTGCGTTCTTTTACGCATCGTGTGATTATTCGAAAAATTTTTGTACGTTTAAATTTTGCATATTTCCAATTTAATTATCACAATCACGAACAATAGGATCTTTTAATGTAGAATTGATATATTGTTTCTGTTAATATTACATTGTAGTTTTTTTCTGTCGTATCATATTTATATTATTTAGAAATACTGTTATATTTTTCGGAAAGTAAATTTTATCGTTGCAATAACTATTATTCATCTGCAACATTATATTGATTTTAACTTACGAGTATCTATTGTCGCTATTATTTAGGTTAGCATTAATTGCAATCTCCCTTGTTGTACCCTCCTATATTTCGATATCCATTTTAATAATAAACCATTCGACAGGATTGCAAACGATAAACAATCGTCCAATTTCGATATAACAACACAACTTTCCATTAACTTATTGCAGGGACGTAAATTTTAAATTGAATAAAATCTCGAATAAAATAAAACCAATTTCTAATCTTTAATTAAATCAAACACAATGAACGAAACTGATCCCTTACTTTGCATAATTATCAGATTTTTAAATGTAATAAAAAATTAATTCTCGTAAATCGATATTTCTAATTCTAAATTGTAACAAGAAAAAAAAAATGAATAAACTTCTAAAATTAATAAACATCCAACGTTGCGTATTATAATGCTTAATCTTAAATGAAAAAAAAAAAAAAAAAAAAAAAGAAAAAGACAGGAGGAAATAAAAGTAAATCTCTGAATGATGAAAGATAGAAGAAGAGGAAAAAAAACGTAGGAGAAAAAGCTTGGTTTCGAAACCGTTCCACGAGGATTTGACGGGCTCGTAAAGATGGCAAGTCGAAAGAATATCGAAACCTCTAAAGCATCGGTGACTTGACGCGGAAATGTTGCAAAGGGAAGGGTATTCGGATTAATCCCGGCGATGCAAGGGATGCCGAGGGGAAATACGATGCAATACGTGTCCAATGTAAATATCCTCCGCCTCGTCGAATCCAAATATTTGCCTTTTACAATTTTGTATCCGCTCACTCTCGACTAACGCCGTCCAACTATCGCTATAATTTTCGGCCAGGCCGATGTTTGCACGAGACAACTGGGAGCCAGAACGCGATATTCTCCTCTCCTCTCCTCCTCCTCTCGTTCGCCTCTCTTCTTCTTTTCGATGAAAAGTTGATACCGTGCCACGAAAGGTTAATATTCATCCGTGAAATCTTCAATCAGATCTACGATTTAATATATCGATTCATATTTTCTCCTTCTCTTTGTTCCTTATTTGTACTTCCTGTCTGGAAGGGCATAATCTATAAGTGAAAATAAGTTTATTGAATATGTACGTAGTGCAATATTCCAAAGAACATGCGAGGTTAATTTTGAAATGAGAATTAATATAATCCCTAAATCCTTAAACATTTTGAGGGAAACAATAAGTTTTTAATCGAGTGTTTGAAAGAAAATATTCCTTCCAAAAGCATTTAAAAAGAAAGAGAAGGTTAATTCAAAATGTTGAAAATCATATTCATTTTTATCGAAATCTTCGTTATTTTGTAAACATTTATAAAAGTTTCTCCAATATATATTACGAAAAAGAACATTTGCCAAATTACACAAAATTATTAAATTAATATCGTATTTAACGATATTCGAATCAATCAATATTCCATTACCACTCGTCTTGTGGATTATATATGTACATTAAACTGCTTCGAATTCTCTTCGAGGCTATATATAGAATATTCAAAACTTTCCTCAACTTTCTCCTGCGAGCTATCCCAAAAATCTTCTCGAGCATCGAGCATTCAAACTACCCCTTCTATTTTCTATAAGCACACCGAGAGATCAGGCCGATTATTTCAATCACGCGCCACCCCTAAATATCGGAACTTCTTACTTTAACGACCGATTCTTGTTGGCAAGGGCGGTCCATGAATTATAATGGGCCGAACGTTAATTTCAGAGTGTTGGAACTCGAGCGAAGAACACTCTGCACCATTATCGATTCGTGCCTCCGCCTCAATTAATTAACACTTCTCGATAATCCATCTTATCATTTCCTTCTCTTCAAAAAAAAATCTTTCTTTTTTTTCTTCTTCTTCCAATTTTGATAATCTATATTTGAGTAACGTAGTAAAATTTTATATTAGGAGAAGAAATAGAGTTTCTTTTTCTTTTTCCGAGGAATCGATATCCATCTTGTTAACTTCCGCTTTTTGCGTATTGAATTCGCTCGAAAAAAAAGGAAGTTTTTTTTTTTTCTTTTAATTTGCACGTTTGGTTTCGATGATCTCTACGTGAGGAACGTAAGATTTTATTTGGAGGGGGATTTTTTAATTGGTGGAGAGAAAGAGAAAGAAAGGAAGAGATAAAGAGATAAAAAAGATTTTCTTTTGGATAAAATATAAATGAGCTTAAGGGAGATTATTGGTGGAGGATGAAAATGGAAGAGGTTGCGAAAGAATTTGTATACTTTTCGTTAGAAAGTTTGGCAAGGATTAAGGGCGAAGCAGAAAGTAGTGATAAGGTGGTGATAAGTTTTTTAGCAATTTTATTGGAGAAAAGATCGTACTTTTGAAAAGAAAAGAAAAATTCTATTAAAATATATAAAATAATTCGTTAAAAAAAAATACATCTTTCATTTATATCTATTTTATATATATATTTTTAAATATATTAGAATTACCATTTTGTCTTCCACTTTCACATTTTTTGATATTCTAGAATAGCATTCTAAAATGCTAGAATTCACTCCTCGTCTCCAAATGGATCCAAGAATACATGGAGGGGATTTATCATCCCTTCATAACTCGAGTAAAGGTATCGTCGATCGAATCTATCACGAAGTAATCCTCAAACTTTCAAAATTACCGTTGGATTCACACTATAAAATTCAACAGTGCACGTTCGTGACTGTTTCACACGAATGTAGGAAAGATCTTACGAGAAGTTTGAGATCGAAGGAAACGATTCGAACGATATACACTTGTCTCGAACGACGAGACGAGGACAACGTGAAACGTTCACGAATAGAACGATACGCGTGCAAGATGCTCGGTTTAATAGCTTGGACGACGAGAACGATAAGAAACGAGATCGCCACGGATAAAATGCGAATTTAAAATACCAAAAACGATGGAATTTTCGGTCGAATTCTCGAATATTTTGAATAAAATATTTAAATAAATTGTAGATAGGAGGAGAAAACGAATAATTTCAGCAATTCCATCGAAGTATAAATTTAGATAGCTGATCAAACAGTCTTGGTCAATAGTTAAGATCTCCATCAGCATCAATCTACATCTTGCGCTCGTCCCAATTAGCTTACTACGTTTGCAAACACTCTATTCTCTCGAAATCTACAATCTCATCCTCTTCATCGCTCCAATATGATCAAGACCAATAAATTCGACAAAAAATGTATCGATCTATGCAGTTTCCAATGAGTCTGTCCTCTCAATTTCATTAAACATTTATTATTATTTAAAAAAAAATAATTTATGCGTGTGCGAAATTTACGTAGAATCGTTCACGATTTTTTCGTTCTTATTATTTCCAATTTTTCCATCGAATGGTTAACGTTTATCGGACAAAGAGAATTCCTTTAATTTCCTTTAATTTTTCTATTTATTGTTTTTTAACCTTTTCATTATTTTTTAACGCAAGATTTTTTCCATTGAATTTCTCCGTCCTTAAGAAAAAGGAAAAAAGGAGACGAAATAACCTGTACCACAAGTTCTTCATTCTCCACTTCTTTTTTTTTTTCATCGACACATTTCATTCGAGAAGCTGTTTCTCGCCTACACTCCCTGCGCACGAACGATTGGTTTCGCGAGTAATCACGGAACCAGTGGACCGTGATTCCTGGCAATTGGCTGATTCAATGTGCGCCAGTTGCATCGATTCTTCGAATTGACCTGACTGCTCGGTCATTGGGCGGGTTAGCTAAAGAAATCTGTGTGACAGACCGGCGAAATGTTAGGTGAACGCGTAGGTTACCCGAGTTTATACATCGCTCCGTGGAAAATGGAATCTCAAAAAAAGAAAAAAAAAAGAGATAAATCCGTCTATATTTTGCTCGGCTGGAAGTTTTTTCTGCCAAGCACTTCAAATGCGAATCTACTTTCTTCAACTTCGTTGAAGAAACCCGAAGAAACTTTCATCGAGGAGTAGTTTTGGACAAGATCGATCTTCATCGAAAATGGAACGTTGCATAAAAATAATATTTCGTATAAAATTTCCAATAAAATATTTTTCGACGTTCTCTAATTCCAATTAAAAAAAAAAAAAAAAAACCTCTGAAATGCAACCCAAATCCACATCAAAGAAATCCTATCCTATAACAGGATATCCAAACAACAATGATAAAAAGAAGATCCTCCTTTCAAAGGAACATCTCGTTATTCAAATTTCACTGCTCTCCCTATTTTGAAACTCGCAGAATTCCTTCATCGATACACAAACGGCCATTATATAGCCGAGCCGAGGGAGGAAGGAAGAGGAATAGGGAGAGGGGAGAAACAGAAAGAGAGAGGCTTCGGCCTCGATGGTATATGTACGAAGCGTTCTCGTGTTCCAGGGGGCCAGACACCGGTCGGGAAGGGATAAAACAAACGGGGAGACAGGACGCAGACGGGGAGGGAGGGGGATGGGCGAGAGTTGGTTTGAATGCTTGCGGCTGTCTGAACAGGACCCAACCTCGTTGCTCGGCCATTTCCAGGGTTCCGGTTGCACCGGAAATGTTACCAAACAGTTTACATCTTCGGCCTGCTCTTTACAGCCCTGGTAACGCGCTGTCTCCGTTTCTGAAGGTTCAGGAAGCGGCGAGAACCGCTTTTCCATCCTTGCCCGCATCTTGCAATGGCCCTCTCCCTTTCTCTCTCTCTCTCTCTCTCGTTCGCATCTTCTGCCTTTTCTATTTTCTCTCTCGACCTCGATACCAGGCAGAGCAACTTCCTTCGTTGGTGGATAAAGGAAGGGTCTCTCCCCTCTTCCGACATGGCATCGGAATCGTGGCGAGAATGCACTCCCATGATGATGATGGTGGAAACATGGAGGAACGAGAGAGACTTTTACGCTTCTGCCCTCGTTCGCGTTGACGCCCATCGCGCTCGATTTCCACTTGGAGGAAGCAGGTTGTGCAGAAAAGGAAGTTACGAGGAAATTACGAGCACGGTTGCACGGTTACGAAACGCTCGTTTCGTTTTTTTTTTCTTTGGTATTTCAGGCTTAGTTCTTCCGATGGGTACCTCGAATGCGAATTTTTTTTAACCCTTTCTTTCTCTTGTTGTTGTTGGTTCGCGTTTCCTTGATTCTCTCTTCTTTCTTTCTTTTCTTTTTTGACCAGGAGTGGAGTTAAGGTTGTTCGTTTGGAAAATTTTTTAAATCGAATTAAATTTTTAAAGTTTCTTGTTGCTCTT
Organism: Apis laboriosa; assembly: GCF_014066325.1. Taxonomy (NCBI): domain Eukaryota; kingdom Metazoa; phylum Arthropoda; class Insecta; order Hymenoptera; family Apidae; genus Apis; species Apis laboriosa. The sequence goes on from NW_025222452.1 coordinate 4,983,285, forward strand.
TAAATAAATTTCTAATTCCTCGAATTGATGAAAGAAAAATTGTCCTGTTTTATTTCGTTACGATATATTTAATGCAACAATTTTCTTGCAAATTGATAAAAAGTAATAATTACAATTCTTTATCCAAATTCCCAAAACAAAACGTTAAAATTACCATTTTTCTCTTCTCTCCAGGCAAAACCAGACTCTTATACAGACATCTTGTTCTTTTTTCTCTTTGACAACGAGAAACGGCATCCTTTAAAACGATTCTCGTTTCAAGTTTTCGATAAAATTTCTCGAAATTTTCGAAGACACTCAAGTTATTCAAAGGGAGTCATCATTTTTCCTACTTTTTTTTTTTATCACTGTTCTTCTCTTCTCTGGCATTCACTCTCTGTTTCAAGCGAGGCACGTGCTCGGTGGTCAGTGACAGCTATCGATTCTTTTTTTTTTTTTTTTCTACCATCAGTTACGCATTTTCTATGGGAACGGAACTGGGTCACGGAATTTTCGGTCATTCAACACTCTCCCCCGTACACTCGACGTGGCTCGGTTTCGGGAAAACCTCGTATCTCGAAAACCGATTCGGATATCGACTTGTAACAAAATGCATCTTCGATGCAACCTCTATCTATTCGATGGATCTCTAGGTTTCGAATTTCGCTCCGCTTCACGATTTTGCGGTTGGAACTGAAAGTATCGTTGAAACGTTTAATGGGTTGCATTGCATAGGTGCCATTGAACGTGCTCCGGCAATTTTTAAACGTTTCAATATATACGTTTCTGTAAAATATTTATTTCTCTTTGAAAATGACACGCATTGACGAAATATAAAAAAATATTTTGCCCTTCTGTAATAGATTTACGGATAAAAAAATTGAGTTTTTTTTAAGATAAAAGAATAAAAAATTTTTCATTTCAAATTGTTTATTATTTTATCCTTTGAGAAGATCCTTTTAATTTAGTAATTAAATCAGTTGGATATAATTTGTAAGTTTATGTGAATGTTAATAGGAAGTTTGGAACGTGGAGAAATATCAAAGATATTTTTGAACGGAGAATAATTAATGTGAGAGACGTTCATCCTAAATTATTCATTGGTTGAAGTGTCCTTTATTTCACGGTGCAATTTCAAAATATAATTAGTGCCTCTACGCGTTGCACTTCTGTAAGCATGTATAATAATATTATACACGACGAATATTTATCTTCCACTTAAAAGGTACGTGTGTATTTTTCTTAGAGTCAAACCAAGTGCTTCTGTCATACTCCATTTTCGTTTTAAAAGAAATCTCTTACAATTTTATACAAATAAAATAATTCTACTAAATAATTATCGTTGCCTGTCCAAATATTCATTCAACTAATCAATTTTAAAATTAAACAAATTCTTCGACGATCGTTCGAATCAACATTGAATTAAAATATAAATGGAGAAAATGTAAATTAATTTGTTATTATCCATTGCGATTATCTTTTTTTTCAAATTTTTCAAACATTTCTTTTTACCAATAATAAAAACTATATAAGAAAAATTGCAAAGCCTTTGGTCAAAAAATATTTTTCACTTCTTACTCGTATATACTGAGCGTACAAAGTTCAAATGGTATCCACGTTTCGCAATTCCCTTTTACAAAAACCCAATCATTTGTAAAAAATCCAAATTTCGAAACGAAAATANAAAAAAAAAAAAAAAAGAAAAAAAGAAAACGTTTGATCTAGTGCAGGCCAATAAAAAAATACATTTTTTCGAGAAATGAAACGAAACCACGTAATTTGTCACCATTCACGCGCGAGATCAATACGCGCGATTTTTTCCCTCCCTCCTCCTCTTTTTTTTATTTTTCACCCTCGTGAGATGCCTCGACTATCTCGATTGTCGGATTGGCTGGACTAATCTCTTACCGATTAATCGAGTGTCCGAGTGGTCAGGATCCCCTCTAATCGCGGCCGACACGCGATATTTCTGCGCTATTCCAAATCGATTTTCATCCGTTGTTATTGTGCATGCCCTTCGTCATAGTGGCCGACCCTCCTCCATTCCCTTCCAATTTGTCCCCCCAACGGGTGGGAGGATACGGGTGTAAGTTAGTACTTTTCGAAACTGATGGGTGTGTGTCACGATTTGGATCGTTTGATAGGTGTTTGCGCGTTTTTAGCATGCGTAACACGGACGAGAAGAAAAATGAAGCTTTTCGAGAGGATGATAAATCTATGGTTCGAGTGGTTTTTTCTTTTTTTTTNTTTTTTTTTTTTTTTTTCGAATAATCCATCCAAGTAGACGGTTTTCGTGAAGCAGTCTCGTGAATTTAAATTTTGATCGATATATATATATATATATATTTTTTTAAAACGCGATTATCGAGGAAATAGAATTTTCTTTGTTCTCGTTGTTGTTGAAAGAGTTTGAAAAGGATGGATTTAAAAAATTATTTTTTAATTTTTTTTTTTTTAGATTATCGTATTGATTATATCGTATTGAAATATATCCGTCTTTTGCTGTCGTTATGTCACCAAGAGATAAAATCCATATGACTCACCCTTTCCGTAGGGAGCGAGCAATAAAAGGTTGACGAGCGCAGCCCCAGTATCGTGTCCAATCAACGTGATTTTCGTCGGATCTCCTCCAAACGCAGCGATATTTTCGCGTACCCAACGTAGTCCCATAGCTATGTCCTTCAAGGCCAGATTTCCTCCGGATCCTGGCGTTCTGTCTGGATAAGGACGAGTTCTCAAGAAACCTGGAACACCGCCAACGCCACATTTGATTCTATTAATCTACGCTACTACCGTTTTCTTTCTTTCTCCACGAAGAATCTCGATTTTCTTTTTCTTTTCACATCATTAAATTTACTTCTCTTCCCATCCACTTTTTTTTTCTTTTTCCTTTTTTCTTACCACATACCTATTTTTCCTTTAATATCGTAAACTTATTATCTTTGAATTTTCTCCATTTATCCCCGACTTTATTTTCCATTTCTTTCCTTTTTTAACAATATTATCAGTATTATTTTCCATTTTCTTTCACGACCTTTCCCCTCCCCCCTTTATTCCATCCCACCCTTATTAAATTTATCATCTTCAACCGATCTTCGATTCGACCCTTTATATTATCTCCTCTTTAATATCAATACATTTTTTTTTTTTTTTCTTTCTCTTGTAATTCATTATTCCCTCCCTCCCCTCCCTCCCCCATTCCATTTATTCCATTTTCCCCGGGATTCGTTATAAATTGATCGGATAGAAAGGAAAACAGATACTCGGTTTAAGATACGTTTCATATCGCAAATGAGATCCATTCTTTTTCACCGGGGTTCATTTCGCGACGCGAAGTCGTGTCGGATATCCCGATTGTCATTGGATCGGGAGGGGGGGAGGGGGGGGGGAAACCGGAAACCGGTTCGGTATCGGTTCGTTTCTACAGTTACAGATACCCGTCGTTGTAATTGAATACAGTGAAGGAGCTGTAAAATATTAATCCACCATCGGATGGATTTACGGGAGGGGCTGGACGTGGGGCAATTATAATGTTAAATAATGCGAGTTGGGCATGCGCTTGGTAAAACGCTTGGACAGAGAGTTTAACGCGGCAAATGAATTATGAGCAAGCTTTTCGGAGGAGTAAGAATTCATCCGGCTCCGATTAATTATTCGCGTCGCGTGCTGCTTTATTTGTATTTTCTTATCGAAAATTATTCACGCCAACACGTTATTTAGTTATTTATAGAGCGCGTAGGTATCACGGTTATTAATTGAAAATTAATTATTTCGATTGAGAATGTTCTCTGGATATTTATGCAACGTTATATTTCGAATTCTCTATTCTTTTAATCGTAAAGAAATTTGATATTGCATGAAATAATTTGCAGTCCAGATATGCGATGATAATTGATCGATTAATTTCTATTTTATTATTTATGCAACGTTATATTTCGAATTCTCTATTTTTTTAATTGTAAAGAAATTTGATATTGTATAAACTAATTTGCAGTCCAGATATGCGATGATAATTGATCGATTAATTTCTATTTTATTATTTATGCAACGTTATATTTCGAATTCTCTATTCTTTTAATCGTAAAGAAATTTGATATTGCATGAAATAATTTGCAGTCCAGATATGCGATGATAATTGATCGATTAATTTCTATTTTTTTTTTTTTTATATTATTATAGGATAATACGAACCTAAGATTCCAAGGCGATAATTAAGCGTGATTACTATAACGTGGCCGGCACTGGCCAATACGGATCCATCGTAGATGTTTCCTGTTCCCCATTCGAAACTTTCACCGTGGACGTATACCATGACTGCGTACGGTGCTTCCAGTCCACGAGATCCTGAAAATTTCACAATTTCGATTCGTAATAAATTCGAAATCATTCTTTCTTAAGCTTAATCTTATTGATCCATTCGAGAAATATATATTATACGAAGCAATCAATTATCGTTTCATTCTTTTTATAATCCCTTTATAATCACTTTAATTCGATCAGAAGCAGATTTGATCGAACAGATAGGATTCGGATCTTTAACGCGTTGCACAACATTCGATTTATCCCGAAACTCGAGCCGTTACCTCGTATTATCGCGATCAATCGATCTTACAGTGATTTATCACCATCATCGTAATAAACTATCTCGCATTTGCGATCCTCCGGTATTATTTCGAAACGCGTCGTTCATCATTAACGCCAATACCTAAAAGGGTCTTCCTACTCGTGTATACGTGTACCAACGTGTAATTAAACGATAAGAGATCGTTTCATAAGAGAAAACGACAACGGCGATCGGCTTGCATAGATTTTAAATTCATTAAAAGGGGGAAAGGGAGGAGTTATATCCTGAGAAATAATGTGGTGTTAATTTGTTCCAAGTACACATCTTGTTGAATTATTATTGCGACAACCTCTGAATTTCTGTTAATTTGGAAACTATTATTATAATTTTCATGATTTTCTTTTTTTTACACAAATGAAATTAACTAATTCTCGATTGGAAACAACTATCAATATCGTTCCTCATTTCGGAAAAAAATCGAACAACTAACCAAGATAATCATATAATCATATATGATCGATAAACTTTCTTGGGGAAACTAATTTTAATCGAAAAAATATATATACTCACTTCTATCAACAGTTTATCCATACGGAGAATTGTACGATTAATCTTGTACTTAAAAATTTCTAAACTCGAATTACTCCAAATTTCGTTCGTTTTTTGATATTCATTTCATCACGAAATAATAATCTCCCCCTTCGTTGACCTCGTTTCGAATCTCGAATCACCGCATATTAACCGCTCCTTCCGTTCATACTTGGCCGACGCTTCGGAGGGAGGAGCAGGAAAAGGGAGAATCGGTGGATCAAAATCGATTTTCCGCGCGATTAATCACCCCGCGATTATTATCCCCGTTTACATCCCTGTCACCTGTAATATCGAAGCGGGTTATCGTTAATCGGCCCCGAAATCGCGGCCCCGAAACGCTCTTTAACCGGGCTGGATCCGGAAACGGACCGATTAGCGGCCGCGACGACGGTTTTATTGGTTCCACCGAAAATTCAATTTCTCTATCGCGTTACAATCCGCCCGGCCGGTTTAATTGGCAGCCGGCACGGTTGATCGAAACCGGGCGCTGAACAACAAACCGGCGATCGACCTCCCTCGCGATTTCCTCGATTGCGTAACAACCAACCCCCTCCCTCCTGTTTCCTGCACGAGGGGAGACATTGGAAGGAGGGGAGGGGGGAATTCGGGAAAATAGGTTTGATTGCGATTTGCGGGGAGAGGATAAAAAACGAGTGTTTTGTTTTTTTGGGGGGAGAAGGGAGAAGGGAGGAGAGATTGAAATTAGGAAAAATGATTTTGTTGTAGATGATTTTGTTTTTTTTTTTTTTTTTCCTAGTTATGGTTTTGATTATCGAGAGTCATCGTCGAGAGTCGTGTAGAGATATTTTAATCGTCGTGCGTGATATTGTGATATTACGATAAATTGTTATGTTAGATAGGAAAGCGATTGTGTAATAATTAATTTATCGGAGCTTGAAGCATATTGTATTAATGGTAATTAATTATGAAAGTAAATTTCTCGTGTTATGCATTTGAATCGCTTTCTCGCTATAATTTTAATAAGTAAAAATTAAAAATGAATTGCAATATTTTTGTACCAAAGCGTGTATTTAAATTTTTATAAATTTTTATTATTAACGATCATTTATTAATTCTTCGTTTCAATCAATAATCCTTTCATCCTGTTTTTATTCTATTCATATATTTTCCATTTCACATTCGAAACGTGTTATTTACTTAAGAAATTTACATTTCTCAGCTTCATCAAACATTAGAAAGAAGACGTTTCAAAAAAAAAAAAAAAAAAAAAAGAAAAAATTTTCAATTCCAATCTCAACTTTTCATTCTCTCCCTCTCTTCTCTCGAATCGAATAATTTCCAAACAAAAGATCCCATCTTACTCGGGTGAACCATTAGAAAAAAGGAAAAAGAAAAAGAGTTTCGCAAACTCGGTGAAAAATTTTCAACCCCCCACTTGCGTAATTCGTAAATTCGTAATACTCGTAAATTCGTCTACGACGTACGCCGAATGATCTACGAGGGCAGGTTCTCTTACTTTCGCGATAATACAGGGGGCATAAAGGTACTAATTACTTCGAAACTAATTACTTCGGGAAGTAACTTGTTCCAGTAATACCGGCACTGTTCCATAAACAGGCGATAGGTGGCTCAAAATTTCCCGCCCGTGTGTTATTAACGCGTGCTAATTAATTACGAGCATTACACCCGGAATCTTGCGAATATAAAGGCGGAGATTCGCGCGTTTAATTAGATACTTAATGCGCGACATATATTTTCGACCCCCTTTTCCTTTTATTCTCCCCTCATTAACGTTACATCAGCGAATCGTGACGTCTGTCTCTCTCTCTCTCTCTCTTTCTCTCTGTGTCTCTTGCATTTCCTCCCCGAATCTTGGATATAAGTTTGTTAATTGCATTGTGGAACAAGAAGGAAAGAAAAGGAACGAAATAAAATTAAAAAAAGGACGAAAGAAATAAGTTGGCAGGATTTATGAAAAAAAGGAAATATTTTTGGATGAAACGTAGGATGGGGATGGGGTAGAGTTGGAAAAAAAAAAAAATGTGAAGTATATTGAAACGTATAATAGAAAACGTTATTACTTTTTTCAACAGAATATCTGGAATAATATTCTATTCTGATATTGATATTAAAATTCTACTGTTCGAAGGAAAAGTTTGTTTACACAAAATGGTGGTATCAAAGGAAATACGAATATTTATTCCTATTCCTTCCTTCGTCCGTTTCAAAAATTTATTTTCCCCAGTTGTGTACTTTCAAATACATAAAAAATATATAAAATAAGAAAGAAGAGAAGAAAGAAAGAAAGAAAGAAAAAAAAAATATACGCGAAGTAGTTCGTATCGATGCTTACCACTGCCGGGTATATACAGATTCAGAAACAGGCAGTCCTCGCTCTGGTTGGTAAGGAACATGTACAAACGTTTCAGCTGTTGGTATCTGCCCAAAGGCATTTGCAACAAAGCAGCTGTGTCATTGCTGATGTCCGGAAAGTGCTGCGGGCAAACTGCGCCGAACGAATCCGCCAGTTTGATACCGTCCCACGGGATCGGTGAGATCGGTGGTCGAAAACGTAAATCTCCTATGGGAGGGGCCGCGTATGGAATGCCTCGAAACACTTCCACCGGGTCCAAGTGTTTGCTGTTCAAGTCCTGTGAAAAATTATCCAGATGTTAAGGAAAGAAAATGATTTTTCTTATAAGGAAAAACATATACAAACATTTTTCTAATAAGGAAAGAAAATCGTTTTTCAGAGAAGAAGAGATCAAAGAGTATCGTAAGATATTCGGATTTTCAAACGGTTGATAACAGTTCACAATATTTCTATGAAGTGTTTGTTATTTCAATTCGAGTGAAAAATTAAAAAAAAAGGAAGAAAGGAAGTCGAATCCAGTTAATTACGAAGTTATTTTGTAGATTTAAGATTTATTAGAAATTTATTTTAATTAAAGATTATTTAATTAATGTTAGATTGAGAGTATTATATTATGACAATGCTTATATATTTCAGAAGTTAATCTATGAAATATTTCTTTTTGGAAATTTTGATTATATATATTATATTATTTTTTTCTTTTTTTTTTATTAAAGTCGAAACGAAGAATTTCGTTTGGATGATAAATCAAATATTGCTTCGCTCGATTCGAATATAAAATCAAATCTGTCATGTGAATTCGGGATATTCGATTATCTCTATGAATTTCGACAGACGTTAATAATGACAAAAGTGCCTCGTTACTTCAATTCGATGTGCGCAGATAGCGAGATCTGATGACGGTAATGTCTCTGCTCGGGAACATTGAGTTAGATGTAAATCCTGTATTTTATGTATACATAAACGTGGCTCGGATATTCCTGTTTCCGGAAACTAATTACATAATTATCCTCCGCTGTTCGATTATCTTTGCTTTACGAGGATTGCCTCACTCGATTCCCAGCAATCCATAGAAATCGAATTTATGACATTTACGACATTTCTACAAACCATCGATTCTTGTCTGGACAGGATTTTGGACAGAGCGAAAAGAGAAAAAAAGAGAAATAATGCAAATAAATGCGTTATTCGTATCGAAAATTATTAACGAATGATTATGTATTTTGCATTCATTGTTAATATATTCGTTTCGACGATAATGATTGTCCACTCGTCTGACATCTGACACTTTATTTTCCTAGTCTCATCACTATTTATTCCACTTTTATTTGTATTACAGATAAAACAAAACAATCACTGGATCAGACAGGAGGGAATAAAAGAGTTATGCAAGTGGTGTAAACTAGCTATTATCAGACGAATATATAGAGTAATCTAATTACGATCAGACAAACAGTTCAAATTATCGAAACGGTCGCATAATAATTTTGCAATTGCGATTTTTCACAAGATATTAATCAAATCATGTGTGAATAATTCAAAAAATCAAAATTTCCAAAAAAAGCTTCTACATTATTAAAAACACGCGTTTAAAACAATTTCACTCTTTTCCTTCGCAATATCCTTTACAAGATATTCCAGATATAACTCGTATATAACGTGGATACATAACGTGGAGTCATGTGCAGAGATAAAAACATTTTTATTGCCAATCAATCGCTTCAGAGAACGAGCATAAAATTGCGAGGCTTTCTCGCGTCGTTGTTAACGAAACTCGATAATTGCTTTCGTTAGATGTAATTGCGTAAAAGAGAGCGAGGAAAAGAGAGAGAGAGAGAGAAAGAGAGAAAAGAAAAGAGATGGAGAAAACATTGACATTCTTGGAAGCAATTATACCAGAAGGGCTAATAAATCTCGTTTGAGCGTCGACGTTAATTGCACCTCCAGTTGGTTGCAGCGAAAGCTTTCTCTCTCTCTCTCTCTCTCTCTCTCTCTCTCTCTTTCTCTCTCTTCTTTCTCTCACTCCTCTTCTTTTCCATCCCTATTGAGAACGACGATGGAGCCGCATCGAGTTCAAAATCACGAATTCCCATTAACCGAAGGACCCGTGATGTTACCCGGAGAATGATAAAGGGAGCAAGCTGACGACGATCGAGAAGAAGGGGGAAAAAAATTCTTATCCCCGCTTTCCCCTCAGCCTTCTTTCTTCACCCTCGAGCCCTTTATAATTATGGCATTCTATTTCTTGAAAGGAATTTTATAATGAAAGACAGCGAGAATTCATAATACGCGCGTTCGTGTTGATTATAATATAACGGATATATTTATAAACGTTGCAACGAGGTCGAGGATCAAACGGCCAAATAAATGTGAAAATTTAAAGTAATATTATCGATGATAAAGTATAAGATAAAGTGAGTTCAATCTTGTTTTATCAAGATAATAAATGGAATAATAAATGATTTGTAGAAAAATTTTTCTAAAAAGAAAAAATCGGAGATACAGCAATTTAATAGATTCACTCGAACGATTTTCCAATATCGATGAAAAAAAAAAAAGCAAGCAAAAATCAGCAAAAATAATGGATGTCAATCTGTTGATTACGCAATATGTGATTTTGCATTAATTTTTTCAAATTCGATTCCAATTGATCTAATCTGATTCTAATCTTTATTTCTTACGAGAGGACGAAAGAGATAAAATTAACTGCGAGAAAAATATGATCGGAAAAGAAAAATATTTAAAAAAAGAAAAAAAAAGGAAAAAAAAATTTGTTCGACGATTCGAATCGACCTCGTTTCCATTCGTGTTTTTTGGGCCTGTAAAAAATTAACGACCTTCACCTGGCGTTGCACGGTCAACGTTGCTGGTGCTCGTGAAAACGTCTATGAAGCAATGTTGTTGACGCGTTATTTATTCTCGCGGGGTCGTTGATTTCCCTCGTTGTCGCGCGATTGATTTCTGTTGGTACACCCGCGCAATTATTTTTTACACCCTCTCTGTTTATTCTTTTATCTCGCCTCTCCACGTTTTTCCATTCCTCTTTCCTTCCTTTTTCCCTCCGTTCTTTCTTTTTTTTTTTTTTTTTTTTTTTTTTTCGGCTCGTTGCGAGTCCTTGATTCAGGGAAAACTGAGATTCGAACGCGTTGATTTTGGAGTTCGTTACGAACCGGATGTGCGATATGCGTTTTGGTTTTGGATTATTTTTATCACAGTGTTTGAAATGTAAAAACTTTAGAAAAAAAAAAAAAAGAAAAACTTTTTCAAAGTTGTCGATTAAAATTAATTTAAAAGTGTATCGCTGATTTTGATTGTCTGACTAAAGATGAACTTGTATTACTGACGAGGTTCCATTAGGAAGAGGTTTCACTTTATTATTAGGGTATTTCGTACGTACAAAGATGATTTTTTATTTACTGGCAAAAGAAATTATATATAAATTGATCAAACTGTTGATTATATAAATGTTTGTTAAAAATATACTTATTATGAAATAAATTTAACGAAATTCGCATAGAAAAATAAATTTGAAATATAATTACCGCGAACTTTTCTACTAATTTTTTATGTAATTAAAATTAAAAGTCTGTTTCATATGAAACTTTTATCCAACATTAGAATCAAAAGTACGATGTTAAAAATAATTTATACACCCGTGGTGAAAAGTTGAAACGTCATTAGTGACACGAGTTTATCTTTGCTCATATAACGTTTACATTCAACATAAAGGTTTCTGCACTTTTGAACTTGCGAATAAATTTTCGAAAAATGGATGTGAACAAAAATTTATACTAAAACCCGGAGGGTTTGAACGAAAAAAATCCCATTTTCTACGTGCTGATGTGAGAGAGCCGTCAAAAATTCTCTCAAAGCGACCATATATTATATAAAAACTATTCTTTCTAAAAGCAATTACAATTATTAATTACAGACATGATTTCAGATAAATTATTTGAAAATATATTTATTGAAAATAAATTTTTATTTGAAAATATATTTTTGTATTGATCTTATAAGCTTTGTGTAATATTCTATGCGTTTGATCGTGGCTGTCTTATTCCACTTGTTTGGCCAAGTATTTATACGAAAATAAGATAAAATGATCGAATAAGTGGAATAAACGAGTTATGATCAGACGAGTAACACAGATCAACCATTGTCAAAAAATTTGATTAACAATGGATATCAAAGTGATTTGCACAATGTGCTGCTTCGTATAAAAATATTTAATTATTTGAAAGAAATTAGAAAAAAAAGAAAAAAAATACAAAAAATAGCATGGGTTTAATGTAACTTGGACAGCATAATACATTCACGGACGCACGAATGAGTTGAATGCTCGTGCTTGGGAATTAAAAAAAACAAATGTAGGCCACGACGATAGATAGATCGATGTTCTTTTTTTTTTTTAAGTTTATGGAAAAGTTGCGCTTCCACCGAAGCAGTTTCGCGGCGAGCAATTTTCCGCTAATGCCCTCTTGAAAGAAAGAAAGAAAGATATCGTACACACGGTCATATCCCGTGAAATTACATCGTTTCTCGAGTTCCGTGATGGCCGCGTTATCGTCGAATTCTATTCAATAAAATTGATTCGTTGAAAACGAAATAATTGAACTTTGATACTATGAAAAATGAATTTTTTTTAGAAAAACAGATATTTTGATACAAATTTCTTTGAAAAATTGATAATCGAAAAATGTTCCACGTCTTGCACACCTTTTAACTTTCCTCCTTCTTTTCAACGATGTCCATTAATCATCTTAACTTTTAAAATTTCTAAAAAATCCCACAAACCTAACCTTTATCCATTATTTACTTCCCTATTTCCACTATTACCACTTTCCTTAATTAATTCTTTCCTTTTTTTTTAATAATCTAACCTAACCTTCTTTATCCAAAATTTCTATTTTCCCAAACCTATATAACCTTTGATCCTTCCATACGCCACTCTTTCCATCTGGAATAAACTCTCCTACCTAGAATCGTAAAGATCCTCCTCCCCAGTAAACGCGTCGCGGGTGGAAAATTCGCGGGGACATTTTCGTCTCTATGCTTCTCACCCAGTTTCTACTTCATCCATAAAAGTTCCGCGATACAGCGACATCTGGGCCGAATGCGGCATACGGCAATCGGCGTGTAAACCTGTTCAACATTTTATATTAGACGGGCGTACCAGCCAGGGGAACAGTGTACACAATGTCGACGTAATGTCATCGTTCCGTAATTATGCCTGTATTACCGACCGGGCCATTATTATTGCTAGATTGCCAACACGTCCACATACTTGGCTGTTTCAGCCAACGTAACCAACGTGACCCTTCCCAGTAATTACCCTGTGATTAAGGTAATACGAGCAGGTTGGACAAGAGGAGAGAGGGTGCGTGGTTCGAGTTATGAAAAAAAATTGTTCCACCCTCGAAAACGACGACGACCTCTTTCAAACAGGTTCGAAAAGTGGTGGTGAATTATGAAGCGTGTGTATTATGAAGTATTTAGGAAGGTGGATGGATCGAGTGGTTGATAAGAGCGCGAGGTTTCATTTATGGATTAGGTGTTTGGAGAGGGTGGAGCCACTTGGAGGGGGTGTTCGTGTGTAAAGGAAAAACGAGCAGCAATTTATTTCGTTCTTATTAATGATTTTCAAGTGCATTTTGCTGTTAAAGTAGATTTATATATACTTGTGTAGGAGTAATTAAATTGCTGCATTTGACATAAATATTCTCTCGGTGTGAGCATATGTTTAAGTTTCCAAGTTTCATCATCATCGATCAAGTATCTTAATAAAAAGATATTTCAATTAAAAAGGTGGAAAAAGGTAAAATTGTTTCTATATATTCATGATATCGACCGAGTCGAGATCATCCCAGCAACGTACTCTTACATTTCTCTTACTGTTTCTTTCCTTCCTTTTTCCTCGAGCACTATGGAAAAGGGAGGAAACGTAATCCGTGTTATACGTGAGACGTGTGCGTAATCGTCGAATCATTATAATCCCTTTTCACGGCCGGCAATTTCGCCTCGAAATCATCCCGCGGAGAGACGTGATCGTAATTCTCATTATCGCAATGGAAAGTTTCAACCTTTGCGGGCGGAATTCGAACAATTCCGGTGACAAAAGAGGAAAAATAATTTCGGCCTAATAATAGATCGGGGCGAACGAGTGTGCAGAGTGTGTTTAAACGATGAGAGGATATAGAAAAGAAGAAGGAAAAGAAAAAAATATCAAACGAATCTCCCTCTTTCCCTCGCCGCCTCCCTCCAGCGGTGTTAATAGATTCTTCAAAGTTTTGAAGCGAAGGACTCGTTAAATACAAGAACGTGTCGTTTGAATGCACCGTTGATTTTATCACGCGTGTTCTTTCAAATATTCGCGTTTAAAAAAACGCATTTATTTTCTCATTCTCGATAAGGGAGAAAAAGTTTGGTGCATAGGAATTTCAAGAGTATTATTCGAAGGAGAGATGCAAAGAAATGGTTTGAAAAGTTTTCACAGTTTTCGACTTTTTTATCATAAATTTTGATAATTTAATGATATCGATCGAAGTACTCGATGATAAAATTACATTCAATCTGTATTTCTTTCTCCAAACTTAATTACAATTCTTATTCCAACATCCAAATTCATTAATTCATTATTTATCCAATATTCAATATTTTTTTAAACATCACAAATTCACACCCATTATTATTATCTCCCCATAAATGTTAATAAAAATCGACGAGAACGCGATTCTTAAAATTCTTATACTTCAATATTTGGAAAATTTATCCCATTTGAAAAAGCAACTTGATAGAGGTTGGAAAGGTTGGAAAAAAAAAAAAAAGAAAAAAGAAAGAAACTAGGACGGTGTCAAATCTTGCACGATTCCGCGTGGAACGGAAACGGGGGAGCGTGTGGTCGTTCCGGTTGAACAGCGGATCCGTAATTTACGTTTTTAGCTTGGCCAGTCCCGGTGGATGGATGGATAACGAGAAAACTTTTTCGACCAGGACGCCTGCTGGCCTTTACATTACGCGGCCGCAACTCGCTCGTTCCTCGCCTGACTCGCTCCATTTCGCGCGATCGAGCGGATTTACAAGAGGAAAAAAATCGTCGTGGTCAATCGTTTCGCTGTGTCGAATCGATCCTGTAATAATATTTTATAAGGGAGGTTTCGTGAAAATGCGACCAACCCCCAAACATCCGTCATTAATTTCATTCCTTCGAAAAAATAAATATTGCGAGAGTATTTTAATTTTTCCTGCAATTTTTCTTTAATATCAGCAAATTCGTGTGTGTGTTTTTTGTCATTTGCAATAAGTTAATCAATTAATGAATTTATCCGAGTATTTTTTCTTTATAATGAAATAACGTCAGTGGAAAACGTCTTATATTCTTTGTCACTTTGATCAAACTTGTCTGAAATGTTGGGAACAAAAGAACATTGTTGCTGGTATGGATTAATCCCTTGTTTTATCAAGTAATATTCTGGATATGGAATGTGTCACGTTACGTTTGTAAGAAAGTTCAGTTTCGAGTCTAACTTCAACTTCAATTCCTCAAAAGTAAAGATCAATGGATATAAATTACGTATAAAGTTTCGATACTTTTAAACACGGCACGATGCCTTCTTAACATTAAAACAATTGTCCTGATAAGAGGAAAAAGATTGAAAAGATTAACTAAAATCTAAAATCAAACAATTCATCAACTAAAAAATAACATAGAAAATTCCTCAAACAACATATAATCTTGATGCTTCTCCTCCATGATTTTCAAATAATCATGAGATTATTCCACCACGATTTCCAAATACTTTGTCCAAAATAACGAAAAAGATAAAGAACGATTCGACGAAAATTGATCGTCGAAAATCTTCAATGTTTCAAAACCTTCTTGCATCACACATTCTTGCATCCTCGACTTAAATGGCAGATTGAGAATTTTTAGGGTGTTCCGTTTAAAAAATAGGGAAGAGGGTCGGATAAGAGAAGACGAGAGAAACGAAAGATGGGTGGAAAACCCGATTGGATACTTTCGCTCGAACGAAATTGGCTTCCGTCGCGATACCGGATTGCCTATAAAGTCGTTCCACGTCCATCGATCCTTGCTCCTCCCCCCCCTCTTGTCGATATGAATATCTATTAAACGCAATTCACGTCTACTAGTCGGACGTGGCGATTGTCGCGGTAAACGTCAGGTCGGCGTCGTTTTTGCGCCGGCTGATTGACATCTCGAAAATGCGACACAGATATTTCGTTTCTAAACGATATACGCGATGTTTAAACAAAACGATAAAAAAAAAAAATATCCTTTCAGAAGTATATATAGCTTTTAACTCGTTCTATCGAGAGGATTCCATTTTAGTGTAGTTAAAAATAAAAACGGGGAAAAAAGAGAGAGAGAGAGAGAGTGAAAAAAGAGAGAAAAGAAATTAAATCGACGATAATCGAACTTGTCCGCTTGATTGGAGTATAATAGAAGGACTAAATTATTGAAAATATTTGTTGGACCGTTGTGCATTGTGTTGTACAGGTATGAATGACACCTGTAATCGCGCGCGAATTTATCGCTTGTGTTTTCTGCCGTTCTGTCGCGGGAATATTTCGAAAATTCTGCACGTGAAATGAAATTACATTTTTCAAAAAAAAAAAAAAAAAAGAAAAAAAAATACATATGCAGCAGTCTAATAGTAGCTGCCTAAATCCAATGAAATCTATCTACGATATCTATCGATCTACGTATCTAAATATGATAATAAATACATAAATTTTATTCGAATTCAATTTCGAAACAACGATCAAACGATACATCCCCAAAATGTGAAGGAATTTTTCTCGAAAATACACAAATATATTCGTTAGATGCAAATCGACCAACCGGTCTAACAACGTCTTGAAAAGATTCGATTTAAGGATCGAATTACCTAACCTAACCTCCATCACGGTTCATTTTCCCGATCATAACCCCGAAAAGAGGAACAAAGGCGAATAAAAATTCGCAGGCGGTGGAGTAAAGAAGTGGTTTTCGAATATCCATTCTCGGATTCGTAATTTCCAATGCATCGGGTGCATTCGAACCCTCTCTCTCTCTCTCTCTCTCTCTCTCTCTCTCTCTCTCTCTCTCTCTCTCTCTCTCCCTAGCCGGGCAAGCATTTCGTTCGATAGCATCCCCCCACCCCTGGAGGGGATAGCGTGGTGTCTCGCCGCGCCGCTAAAATGGCAGAAATCGATGTACTCAAATATTCCATGAATACCACGGCAAAGATTTCCTAGTTTAAACGTAACACGCGATAGTTATCCGTGTCCAAGAATTATTTATTCGATCGCGTGCCTTTGCGCCAGAGACACAGGTCTGTTTATCGAACGTTTTGCATGGGTTTTTAACGAGAATTTTACCTTTGATGGAAATCTTTTTTCAGGCGTCGTACAGTTGGTTTAGATTTAATTTGTCGATTGAAATTTTAAAGAGATAAAGAGTTTCTTGAACTCTTGGAAAATTATTATTATTATTTTCAGAGAGATTGTGACTATCGATTGGTTTTCGATCCATTGTATGTTTGTAATTTGAGGATTGTACAGTATAGATACAGTTTGTTTTAAAAATATTCGATCTTTTAAGTATTATATTGGAGGCCAAATAACTTGATTTTATTTTATTTAATAAGATTCGTGTTTATCGATAATAGATTTTTCATAAAAATATATCGAATGTAATCGGATATTTCTGTGATCAAATGTGTTCGATATGCAAATTACGAGGATCGTATTTCTATCTGTGCGAGTAGATCGATCACCGTTTATATCTTATTTCGATCTTTTGGCGGGAAAAGCTTCGAGTATTCGATATTTTTCTTCGTTTATTCGATAATATCGAATGGAATAATGTTCGTTCTTGAGTATGCGAATTTTGGTGGATGTATGCACTCGCGAAGTTTGCGATCGAGAGGAATGATTGATGATAAAAGGCGTTTGTGATACGTATGTCACGTTACCCATTTTCTCGTTTTTCGATGAATATTTCTGTGGCAATAGTTGAAAGAAAATTGAAAAAAATTAAAGATATACGTGACACATTTATCTTGATCTTTGAACTGGATTTAAAAGAGAGGCTCGATTTCGATACTCAAAATTTGAAAGTCGCAGAAAGAAGACGATTTTTCCATTCCATTCTTTCCCCTCTACTTTTTGACTCTATCGTCGAGACTCTCCTCTCAATCATTCCTGAACACACACACCTTTATTTTATTAAAATATTTTCGAATAAATTAAAATCAACGAAATTAAAATATTTCGACGTTTTCTCGTCAAAAGAATATAATGGAATATTCAAACAGAGTGTACATCAAATATATATTTGTTACTTTCCATCACTGTTACTTCTGTAACAAAAAAAAAAAAAAATCAAAAAAAACCAACTTTTCACGGTTCGTTCAATTTTTCAAGCTTTATCGAATTTTAAAATTGTTCCGCAAATGCTCATGCCGGTTTTACAACGGTTTTTAAAAATAAAAATATTTGCTGTTCGAAGTTCGAAACTGGGAAGAGAAATAAAACAATTAAACTTTGTTACAATTATACAAAAATTCAAAATGGGAGACCAAGTTGGAAAACAACAATTTCTTCACCATTAGAATTTTCAAACTTCGATAAATTCTAATATAAAACAATAAGATAAGATAGAATATAATACAACTTATTCGAAATATTTTCGATCGTCAAATATTGAGAGATATAAGAGAAAATTCTTAATAATAGCATCGTTTTGTTCTCTCCACTCTCTCTCTCTCTCTCTCTCTCTCCACCCGTTCACCAACCCACGAAATCGATATTCGTCTGGGCCGCAGCTCGTCGGCTCGGAGGAACGACCATCGAAGGGAATAAAATCGATATATAGCGTACCTGAAGAATACCGCGTATCTGCCCGCTCTTGGTCTCGACTATGCGCGAAGCGTAGCGGATCTGCGTGGCGGCTCGCGATCCCTCGCGGCCCAACAACACGATGATCGCGATGATCAACACGAGGCAAGTTCTCGATCCGCTCAACGACCTCGTGGCCAGCGGCCTCTTCCTGGCCGCCGGCTGGCATGGCAAGGGCATGACAGCATTTGCTGGCGGCCACTCGAAGCGACGCCAGCAGCATAACCGACTTCACCCTTCACGGCCTTCAAGCTCTGGCTCTCACCTTCGCCAACCCTGTGAAAAATAAGATTTGATAATAAGATAAGATTCGATCGTCGATTAATTTCGAAACAAGATTTGATTAATTGTTCTTGATTTTAAGGAGAGTGTATCGATTTGATGGGATAGCTTGTCAGAAGGAAGATATGAATCGGGTAATTCTAAGTGCAGTTTAGGATAGGATAGGATTTTGATATACATTGTTGTGGAGTTTATCCTGTTAATCAACGAAGCGATTAATTCGTAGCGTAAATTTTATCGGCGCGAACGAGAGTGTCATTAAGGGATTAATGATTTCAAGTTTTTAATTATAGCTCGTCCTTTTGTCGGAAGAATAATTATAAAATTTTGTATAGATTAAAATATCATAACATTTAGCCTTAATTAATAATTTTATGCAATTTTTATCTTCACAGTTAGTTTATTTCTGAATTCAAAGGTATCTCAAAAAAAAAAAAAATAAAAAGTTGCTGGACGATGATAGCCTCTCGCGTGTTTCACAACTCAAAAGAGATTGAATCGATGCACTCTTACATAAATTAAAAAATATCATTCGTTATTACGTAATAATAAAATAGCGATATTATCTAAAATAAAATAAGATCTCCAAAAAAAGAAAAAAAAAATTGCACAAAATGCGTCTGAAAAGGAGAGAGAGTAAGAGAGAGAAACAAGCCCGAAGCGATAGTCTCTCATATGTTTCGTAAGCTCGGAAGATTGAATCGTGACGTACCTCAGCCGTCACCGGAAGCGACACAACGTTCGAGGTATTTTCAATCAGCGTTGCGGTGTCCCGAGCTGTTTCGCAAGGCCATGCAACGGCGGGTTCCCCGCCGACGAATCGCTTCGTAACTTCGTTATGCAAAGCGTCTCTACGAGTGGTTGGCAGTTCGCGTGCCCCGCGGCGAGACTCGCCCGTCCACACTCGCCTCCTTCCCTAACCCTTCCTCTCCCCCGCTCTCCACGGTGCAAGTTAAATTGCACTCAAAACATCCGCCTCCCTTCGAGCGGGAAGGGAAACACGGGTCCAGCCCCGAATACCTCAGCCCTGTTTCCCTCCAAGAGTTTCGTCGTTCCTCAACCAGTATTCGCTTCTGGATCCCTTCTGGAAGAAAGGAGCTGGCGGCCGTTCCCCGATTCGTTAAAATCGAGCGATCTGAAAAGGGAGAGAAGGCCAAACGTGAGATATTTGAGAATACCCGACGAATGGAAGTGAATCGTTTTACGAATAAATTTTTCTTCCCTGGTATATAAATAAATATGGTATAAATGATTATTATTATTATCTTATTTTATAGATGGAAGAGAATAGTAATTTTTGTAGAATAAAGAGAGTTTAATTTTAGAGACGTGCGTAAACGTGAACGCAAAATTTTTTTCTTTCGAGTAATATCGAGGCCAATATCCTCCGTTTTCGATAATATATTCGTGAAACACGGTAAATAATATTTGATCCAACCACGAAACGAAACGGTATTTCCGAATAATATTTACTTCGATAATGGAAATATTCGATTCCCGGTATTCGGTCTCGAACAATTTCAAATATCGCCGGAGAGGCACGGATAACGTTGGTCAACGTTAAAAGATGGAGGAAGGAAAGCAAGTTTCTTATCTCGAAGCGGATCAATTCCCTTTCGCTCTCAATTGGCCATACATTTCTAATCTCTGCTGGCGTTTCTTTTGTTTTTCCTCGCCGATTTCTCTCCGTTTTCCCTCTCGATCGGACAATTTTGGACTCACAGTGTAAACACACGCGTGCTGCGATTCTGAAAATGAAACTCGAGGAGTGTATTTCTATTTTGGACGAGAGACCCGACGTTTAATAACGTTTCGGATATAGGCATATGCCTGCCAGCCCCTCTCGCGTTAATCTCGAGATAAATCTTTAAGGCGGACAATCTGCGAGGAATCGTGGCAGAAGATTGGACGAGCTTCGAGCGAAAAGAGCAAGATTGCCCTGTGTATATATCGCTTCACCCTTCTTCGTAGCGATTTGAATTTTTTCCATTCTTGGTGTTTGATCGACGCGAATATTATACAACGAGAGATATTATGGTTAGTTGAAATGTTAATTTAAGAACATTTGGAATTTTTTATCATTTTCATCTTGTTTGGAGAAATAAAATGAAACCAGATAGATATTTATTTTATAAAGTATTTGTATTGTATGAATATTTTGTCGAAGAATTGAAGAGAATTGAAGTTTTGAAGTATTTAATTTTGCTGGAAAAAAAACAAGGCTTATTTTTAAGTTTTTAAAATGAGATAGCATGTGGAATTTTATTTTTTAATCTTAGAAATTAAAGTTATACGAGAATTTAAATATTTCAATGTATACATTTTTGGAAAGTAAATAAATATCAGATAAGATATTTTAAGAAGAGCAGTGTTGCAATTTATTTTGTGATAGTTTTGCATCTATTAAACAAAGTTGATTTTCATAATTTATAAATCAGATTGAAAGTTAAATTTTTTTATAAACATTTTTCTTTGACAAAAAAAAATTAAATTTGAAAGAAAATATGGAATGTAGCTCGTTTATTAGACGTGTATCAATAAATGAATGAAAATTGAAATTTACGTTGTGCAAAAATTATTAATTGTTTTAAACGATCCGCGGTTCAACGGTGAGTGAATTTTAACTGAATCGTTATTTTAATTACGATGAATCCTCGTATAAAATAGGTTTACAAAGGATTTTATAAAAGCTTTCGGCCGAATTAAATTTCGTTCTTCTTTTTAATTTTATCTTTTGAAATTATTAAAGTACGATATAATTTAAATAAAGAGCCAATTTTTTCCCCTAATAAAACAAAAGAAAAGAAGAAACAACAAATTTTAAAATTGAATCATTTTTTTCCATTCGTACTTTTTTCATTTCATTCAAGATTTCTTAAATTCTAAAATATGATAAACTCTTTTATCCATTGAAAATCGAAGAGAACAGGATATATTAAAAATTTAAGTGAAAATTACTCTCTATTCCCGAATCTCAATTTTCTTATTCCCTAAATTAATCAGCTACCCATCAGAAAATAATTTAAAAAAGAAGATTATTTATAATTAATAAGACGTAAAAAAAAAAACTTTTTTCATTTCATTCAAGATTTCTTAAATTCTAAAATATGATAAACTCTTTTATCCATTGAAAATCGAAGAGAACAGGATATATTAAAAGTTTAAGTGAAAATTACTCTCTATTCCCTAAATTAATCAGTTACCCATCAGAAAATAATTTACAAAAGAAGATTATTTATAATTAATAAGACGTAAAAAAAAAAAAACTCTAAAAACTCTAAGAACTCGGTGATTATCGCGACTCGAACATCGAGACTCGAAGATAAGAGCACGTGTACCACCCACGATTAGGGGTGGATTCGAGTGTAGAGAATGATTGAGAACG
This sequence comes from Apis laboriosa, assembly GCF_014066325.1. Taxonomy (NCBI): domain Eukaryota; kingdom Metazoa; phylum Arthropoda; class Insecta; order Hymenoptera; family Apidae; genus Apis; species Apis laboriosa. The sequence continues at coordinate 5,005,320 of NW_025222452.1, forward strand.
CGAGAACACGATTCGAAATCGTTATTCATGCCGCTAACGAAACGATTTGTCAAGTTTATCGTTAACACATAACTTCTCGCTCGATTCTTTTAAACGCGAGCTTGCTTCTTAAAAGTCGGGCGATAAAAAGGAAATGTCGCGTGTCTCGTTCCCGTTTAACAAGGCTACGAAGTAGGAAGCGTATATTCGAGCGTGATACCCTTCCTACAATTTCCTCATTTAATCGAGCTCCGACATTTCTCTCTCCTTCTCTCTTATTCTCTCTTTCTCTCTCTCTCTCTCTCTCCATCTCTCCTCTATCTCTCTCTTCCTTTTTTCACTCGTTACCATTAAATAGTTAAGCTTGAACGTATGCAAATGTCTGGAACGTTACGCATGTAGAGGGAAGAGAATCTCTTTGAGAATCCTAATGGATTTTTCTTTAAAGAACCCCGGCGCCGTTTCCCAGCCAGCCAAAAGAACGGAAGAATCTCTTTGATGCACCGCGAAAACAATCTCCTTCGTGATGGAGATCGGGCTAATGATTCTCGTTTTCTTGAAAAATACGCGTATAAAGCGGACACGGGTGAAAGCTTTGATAGGTTTAAGGGAATTCTTACTGGGGGAACGTGTAACTGCGTCGGGGTATTAAGCTTAAGTAAGCCAGGGGGAGGGGATTCAATCCCTCAAAGCGAATTTTGGCGGGAAAAAAATATATATATATATTTCTACGTTAAGGTAATTCAAAGTGGTTGGCCTATTATTATTTTCGTCGATCTTATTATTTATATGAAAATTAATATGCTAATTGTGTAATAATTACGTGTACCTTTTTAATATTTAAACGTTTGAACTTTGTGAAAAAATATAACACGGTAATCGTGTATGGTAAACCAAGGCAGAAGGGTAAACATACACAGGAGGCTGAAATTCAACAGAAATGCAACTTCCTAGCGTAACGTAGCTCGGGTTGTTCCGGCGGTAATTTTAATTTGAAGTGCTATAAAACGGCAAAGAAAAATCGTATATCAACATTTTAAAGGGTTATAAAGAACTTCTCTTCACAAAGTCATTTAAAAAATCCGACGAAGAAAATTTTTAAACCTCGTAGAATTGTTTGGATTCTTTGAGAAGAAAAAAAAAACAACTTTTGCGAAAAGGACATTTAAAAAAATTAAACTCAAAAATATAAAAATAAAATCTTCTTCTTCCCTTCATAAATAATCGTCGTATGCCTCTCTTTCGAAATGCTACAACACTTCAAGCGTCATCAATTTTTCTATATTTTTATTCTACATTACAAAAGACAAAAGATAAAATTCAAATCAGAAATTTCGATTTCCAATTTTCTTAAAAAAAAAAAAAAAAAAAACGCATACATACGAAGATCCAAAGAAAATTGACGCGCGAGTCAGTTTTTTCGAATCTTCGTCCAACCTCGTCGCGCCCCCTTCAATTCAATTGCCCTCCCATCGAGATTATCAGCGGGGACATCGAAACGGGGAAGCAATACATTTCGTGTAACGATTTGATCGAGGCAAACAGGATCGAGGCATCTCGATCCTGGTCCAAGTCGCCTAGGGGACGAGTCGAGGAATCGAACTTCCTCGCTAATTTAATTCCGACTCTCAATTATCGGTCGCGTCGGATTCCCTGGGCAGCTCTAACTTTCAACCCTCTCGTTTGCTTCACTGGGAGTGAGGGAGGGTGGAACGGTGGCTCGACGGTGCGCGTAATACAACCGCGAGATCCTTGCACCCCGTATTCCGCCACTTTATCTCGGGATTGACGTTTCATCCGGGGGAATCGACAGACCGAGAACCGACGGGATTGCTTTGCGACCGCGTCGCGCACGTCGGGGAATAAAGGCGGAAAGAAACAAGCGACAAAATGGCGCAAAGCCCGGAGAAACAAGGGAAGAAAGGAGAATGGAGGAAGGGGGGGGGAGGATTGTAGTTGTGCGAGGAAATTCGAAGCTGACTCGAGGAGAGAAGGATTGTGACGAGAATTGTAGCGAGACGAAAGAATGGTCGAGAATAATTGTTGTGCCTGTGATTGTTTGCGCGGTTGATCTTGATTCGATGAAAGTTTAAATTGTTTAGAGATATTGATTAATTTTGAGTTGAATTTTCTTACTGATGTTGCAATATAGTAGAGTAGAAAATGTATATGCTATTCGTACAGATTTTAATCGAGGTAATCGAGATCCGTTGTATCCGTTTTAATTTGATCGTTTATTCATATGTATTTGTATTAAGAGTTTCGATTAAATAAGAGGTTAAATTTACGTTTCATAAAAATAATCGCATTCTTATTCTTATTCTCTCTTCGTATCGATCGTCCATTTATACCACATCTATTTCTCAAGCACGGAGAAAATCAAGACGAAGGAAGAACTTGTCAGAGACATCTGAAAGAAAAAAAAAAAAAAAAATTAGAAAGAGGAGAGAAAATGCACTTTCTCTTCTGATGAAACTGCTATCTCTCTTCGTTCCTTCCTTCGTTCTCCTCCTTGTCGATGATTTGACTTTATAATCGAGACGGTCTCGTTCAATTACAATGGAATTTCTCGCGGAATTTCGCGCAAACAGTGGCGCGATTTCGAGGACGAGTCGATCATGCCCGGGTAAATATTCCAAGCTCCGCAGCCAAGCTTGCTGCCGGATGCAGACGGCCGAGAATCGATGGGATAAACGATCTCGAAGTTAACGATTAGTGAGGAAGGAGGAAACAATATTTGTCCGTCTATTGCGCAAATACATTTGTCCGTTTGCGATCGACTACGGTTCCATTCCATCGAAATCTCTGATTTCATTGACGAGCCTCGCTCAGCAGTTTCCTCCATACGCCCGCGTTGCTCTCTCTATTTTCCCTCGTCGAATAAAACATTGAAAAAGATTGGTTAACGCACGAAAATACTCGACCCAGCGTTATTCGTGATTACCTTATCGTAAAAATGTGGTGGTTGCACGGATTTTTTAAATGTAAACACATCGTTTTTCGACGCGTTTTATTTCATTTATCCTTCTTTTTCTCGAACTCTTTTCATCTTCTCTCTCTTTCTCTCTTTCTTTTTTTTTTAGAACAACGAGAGTAACAATGATGTTGCAAAATATCGTATCGCGATATTTGATTTCGCGAAACGTTAGATATTAAATTTTAACGGAACAGAACGAAAGATAAAGGAGAAGAGATGATAGGATTTTTTCCTCTCAAACTCCCCTAACGTTTCGAGTCACGCTTTTATGCTTCAATGGCGCGAACGCAACGACATCGTAAATTACAGTTTAATTAAAATTGAAAGGGCCCCGATCACGCAGTTTCACGGTGAGGGAGAACTAACAGGTACCGATTGGTGCCCCACGTCATCTTCTACTTTCCGTTCTCCTTTCAAAGTCCGCGCAGTCAAACGAAGTTCAATCACCTCTCCCATAGCCTTTTATACTTTATAGCCAAGCGCACAGCACGATAGGGCCATCGATGCGCTTTTGTGTCGAACAATTGCCTACTTCGATGCACTATACTTTTATTACGTAACACCGATGGCCAATGCGCGCATCCATGTAACGTTGGAATTCAGGTGAACCTGAAAAATTTCTTTTTTTTCACATCGATATTACTTTTATAACGCCTCTTTGAAAATTCTTCTTCGTTTTGAAAATTGATGAAATTATAAGCCTCCATTGTCAAGTCAATAGAGTTACTTACGCATGTTTTTCTGTTAAGTGTGTTAAAGTTTACTATATTAAGCTAATTGATTAACAATTGATTAACTTGATTTTTAAATAAAAATTAAATTGGTTTAAATCATTGTTTAATTAAAAGTTATAAAAGATAAAGTGTTTTGACTCTGAGATAAGATAAATTTTAACGAAATGATCGAATATAAAAATTTAAGATAATTAGAATTACGACACACTATGCATTTCTATAAGGAAATTTCATTGCAGTTTTATATGTTACACTGTGAAAAATAATACGAATCAACGAAGCGAAAGTATTAGTAATTTGATTTAGAATCGGGATGAATTTTACAATTCGTCGATTCAGCAATATCAGTTGCCACTTTTTTCTTTCCGAGACTATTAAATTATCTTTTTTATTGTAGCAATAAAATCGAAACGATAACGCGTTCTAAAATTCAAAAAAATACCTGCCATTAAATATTGCCACGTATAAAATGTTCGAATGATGCGGAAAAGAACCGGTCGATATCCAGCGCGAAGTTAGCTACGCATGCGCTTCGATTATGCTTCGTACCGAACAACTTCAGGGCGGTCCACAGTGGCAATCAGGCAACTGGGAGGGGAGGGCACTTTTGTCAATAAAATCTCTTTTATTATTCTTACACGAAAGAAGTTTTGTTGTAAATAACCAAAGGATTAATATTACTTAAGGGATTGGAAGAACGCGTAAGTACTGATATATTCGACGCATTTTTTCCAAAAATTCGCATTCGTTTTCCTCAACTTGTCAAGTTGTTTTTCTATGGATTCTTTTTTTATTTGTTCAGTTAGCTTTTTTATATTTAATGTTTTGATATAAATTTCCTGAATCGTATTTTCATTTCAACACTTAATTTTTCGTTCTTTAATTTATTTATTTTTGTTTGATAACATAACCTCCATTATGTGTTTTCGGCATACGGTTTATGAAATAATTTTATCGATCGTTTTAATTTTTAATTTAATTAAAAAAACATTAAGTAAATGATTGATTCGTTGGAATAATGATTGGGTTTTTCATTCCAGTATATATTACTTCTTCAAAATGTCGACATCTGCGATATATATTTTAGACGTAAAGGGTAAGGTTTTAATTTCACGAAATTACCGTGGAGACATAGAAACGGGTGTTATAGAGAAATTTATGCCTCTTGTAATGGAACGCGAAGAGGAAGGCAATCTTACTCCTATTATTCAAACTGCTGAATGTACATATGCGTATATAAAATACAATAATTTGTATATTGTGTCAACTACGAAAAAGAATGCAAACATTTCCTTAGTATTCGTATTCTTGCATAAATTAGTGCAAGTGATGCAAGAATATTTCAAAGAATTGGAAGAAGAAAGCATACGAGACAATTTTGTTGTCATTTATGAACTTTTAGACGAGTTAATAGATTTTGGATATCCACAAACTACAGATAGCAAGATATTACAGGAATATATAACTCAAGAAGGACACAAACTTGAAATTCAACCACGAATTCCTATGGCTGTGACTAATGCTGTATCTTGGAGGTCAGAAGGTATAAAATACCGTAAAAACGAAGTGTTCCTAGATGTAATAGAATCGGTGAATCTTTTAGCAAATGCTAATGGAAATGTTTTGAGCTCTGAAATTGTTGGTGCCATAAAAATGAGAGTATATTTATCTGGAATGCCAGAATTAAGACTTGGACTGAACGATAAAGTTTTATTTGAATCTACAGGACGTGGAAAATCTAAATCAGTTGAATTGGAGGATGTGAAATTTCACCAATGCGTCAGATTATCTAGATTCGAAAACGATAGAACAATTTCCTTTATTCCTCCTGACGGAGAGTTTGAGTTAATGTCTTACAGATTGAATACACACGTAAAACCATTGATATGGATCGAATCTGTCATCGAACGACATGCTCACAGTAGAGTAGAATACATGATAAAGGCAAGATCACAATTTAAAAGGCGTTCTACGGCCAATAATGTAGAAATAGTGATTCCAGTGCCCAATGATGCAGATTCCCCTAAATTTAAGACTACTATTGGCAGTGTTAAATATTCACCAGAACAGAGTGCAATAACTTGGTTCATCAAGTCGTTCCCTGGTGGTAAAGAATATCTAATGAGGGCACACTTTGGTCTACCATCTGTTGTTGGGGAAGATGTGGAAGGAAAACCACCAATTCAAGTTAAATTTGAAATTCCATATTTCACTACTTCTGGGATACAAGTGCGTTATTTAAAGATCATTGAGAAAAGTGGATACCAAGCACTACCATGGGTGAGGTATATTACACAGAATGGAGATTATCAATTGAGAACAAATTAAATAGAAACGGAGATCCTATAGAATATAAAATTAATATTCACAGTATTGAAAAATAGATTTTCATTATTGGATTTTATTTAATGGAAGTAGTGTAATTGCAATATTTTTTTTGCAGTTTTACACTTTTAGAGACTTTTACTAATAATCTCTTTTTATGATACCATATATTATGATACCATATATGGAAATGCATAGTACTTAATTTATTAACTGTACATTTCTTTCAATAAATGTTTGTTAAAAATAAAAAAATCATATTTTCCATATACAGGGGTTATAGCATATATTATAGTATATATTAAATAATCGAAATATAAAGGAAATAATTGTAAATAATATCGGAAATTATAATATTTGAATGTTTTCATGGAATTGTTAATTGTAACGAATTAATAGACATTTTTCTGTTTACTAATTTAAACTTTAATAGTATTAAAAAAATCAGAATTATTATTGTACATCGATATGATGACAAATAATAATATTATTATAAACCATGTATTAGTAACTTAAGAAACTCAAAAGATACATTAAATTTTTAACAGAAATTATCCATGTTTTATCATTCTCACCTTATCTCTTATTAAATCTCATTTCGTTTATTTAGAAATTTTTCTTTTTTCTTTCATATTTTCTATATCTACGTATCGTAATATGCTTTAAATATCAAACACTATATAGATTTTTTATTTTTAAATTTATAATAAACGATTTTATCATTTATATTATTCCTCCGTACCTTCCAATCGTTCAATATTTTTAAACGACTCGAACAAAATCAAAAAAATAAAATTTACAACAATCAAGCAGGAGAAAAAGAGGAAAAATATATTTCAAGAGAAATACCCCAATAAATAGAACCATTTTCCCTCCTCTGCTCTATTTCACCCTACCTACCTAATTCAACCCCGATAAAATCTACATTCGGGAGGTATATTCGAAATAAACCAGGCCGTCGAGTTGAGCGGAAGTCATTCCAACTTGAAAGGTTCTCCCCGCCCGTGAAACTGGGACTACTCGCAAAAAAGAATATATCACGAATTCGGCCGATAGCTTTTCAAGGCAATCGAAGATGGTGGTAGGGATTCGACGAGAGAACCAGTCTCGATCTCGATTCCCCTTCGAAAGCTTGGTAAATATTCCACTATAGAACGAGGTTGAATCGTGCGGAGAGACGATAGAACACGGAAACCCGATTAGAGCGAAACGCAGCGGGCCTTTTTTATTCGCGCTCCACCGACACGGTCACGCTATGCAAATTTCGGTGGTGTGCAGGGCGTGTAATAATTTTATGGAAATTGCCGGTCCTGCAAGGAATTTCGAAATACAACGAGCTCGAGTGTACACTCTTGTCCATAAGTATGTGGGTAGACAATCCTTTTAATCGTAACAATTGTTGTTTGGAAAGAGTTAATCGCTCGCGAAATTCCAATAAATTTTATGCAAATTTTATTACCTTATTGCATCGAGAATATTTTTTCTCGATAAACATTTGATATTATCAATAATAACAAAATGTTATACATCGTTTACTAAGTCTTGAATTATTATTATATTTATTTTTCCATTATTTCATTCAGCTAATATTTTTTTTTTCCTTTTTTAACTTTTATATGAAAATTTTCATAAATTTTTTATACTATTTTCAAATTTGTTTGTTTTAATGATTCTGTAATGTAATATAGGTATATAAATTATTTAATTTAATATCGTTAAATATTATCGGATCATATCAATCGATCGTTCCAAGTAATCGCATACTTATGGATTGGAGTGTACGAGTATCGGAGGAGGATGAAAAAAGACGAGGAGGGATCGAAAATTCTGCGAGATCAGTCCATTTTCCTAAAGAAATTCTTTATATCTATTCGTGGTAATTTTTAAGGAATTTTTTTCCTTTCTTAACTATCATGAAGGGAATATTAACAAAATTGCGCAAAATGGTTTCGCTACACGTTATGTATTATGCATTAGAACTGATAATACTCTTATCTCGGTTAGAGGAAATATTTTTATGCGAATGGTTCTAATGGTTGATTTATACCCGTAACTATTTTACACATCTTAGTAACGATATTTACGATACAAGATCCGTGATTTAGACGTATTTCTTAGCCGAGGTAATAAATAATCCAGAGATGCATCAGCTCTCGTTTCTTTTTTTCCCTTCTCTCTCGGCCATTTTACATATAGAATTTATGTATATCGATTCGCAACACCGGATCGCCACATATTTATCGGAATTTTCCTTCCACGAGATGGATTTATATATGCGCGTTTTACGTAATAGAATTTAAAATGTATCTCAAATTATTTTTGCTAAGGATTCGAACGAAATTTTCAACAAATCCAAAACATACTTATTCTTAGAGACAATACAATGAAATGACCAAATAAATTTCAAACGATATTTTAACAACTAACTTAATTTATATATTACATTTTTTAAAATCACTCTTTAAATTTTTCACTTGCTTCGTCTGCACACCTTGTACACTACGTCTGTATACACATATATGTATATACCTATATACATATATACATATTACAGCCTTCGAGATCAGATCAATAAAGGTTAACGTATTCTCCGCAAGTTCTCCGCAGGCGGTAGCAATTTTCAGCTTATCGAATCGCACCGCATGGATGCTTGGAGATCTAAATATAAATACTTTATTACATCAGAAGGGTAATTTATAGTTGCGAGGCATTATCGGTGGCGTTCGGAGGTATCGATGGATCTGCACATGCTGTAAGTTTCGGTCGAAAGCCTTTCTTCGCAGATGATTTTCCCGGGAAAAAGAAGCGATGGGGAGGAAGAAACGTGTCGATATTTCTCCTCTGGATTATGCACTTGACAAAAGTATCGAGTCTTAGAGATTTAAACGTTCGTATTTTCGGTCGGCAAACGTCGAATGAATGTTGGCGAAAATTATTTTTCACACAATCCCTAATATAACATTTTCAACATATTCACGTCCTAAAGGATTAAACGAGAGATGGCCAAAAATACTCCGTGGAATATTATTCTCAAACACAACTCCGCTCGCGTGAAAAAAAATATTTCTCGAGAGTTACTTATCGATCCGACGCGTAATCGATCACAGAGGGAGAGGTTGGTCCGATTTCACGGTCCCTGTTTCGCCTAAACGCAACGGTTCCGCTAATAGAAAAAGCAAATTCACCGAGGAAATCAGATTTGGAAAAGGAACGGCGCTTGATCCCCGAGGGGTTGCACACGTCTCGAGTAGTATCGACCTCTCGATCGGCGATTCGTGGAATCGCCCGTGGGACGACACACACACACGCACGCCAATTCTGGCGAGGCCGATTTAAAAGTTGCATCCGAGATCCTGTCGCGAGATCCACGGCAGACGTCTGGTCGTCTACGCCGCAGGATATTAAAACTTGGCGGAGGTGATATATATATATATATATAACGGCTGTCAGCCCGACTGGATACGTCGGGGGAGGAATAAAAGTGCGACTTATAGCACGGGGAAAAAATATAACACGGCTCAAGTTTTCGGTTGTTCCCGAAGGGGAGGGGTGGTCCGTCTGAGAAACTCTGTCGCCGACAGAGATTTGGAGGAAGAGAGTGTCGTCCTTGAGATCGAGGATGTCGGTAGTTGGAGGGCGCGATTGCGTGAATGATACGAGGGGGATGTTTTGCGTCGCCTGGTTGGAAATTTTGACACGCGAGAAGACGTCTTGAGAAGATTTACGATCGAATCTCTCGTATATCGATGGTCTCTTGGTCGATGATTTCCCGTTTTGGAAAATATGATTCTCGGGGGGATGATAAATTCTGATTGGTATTTGTTGGATGATAAATAAATTTTTAAATTTGAATAAGAAAAATCTTCACCGTAAAATCTCTTAATAACGATCTTTAAAAAAGTTTCTTGAAATATTAATGATATATTTTATTTGACGATCGCTGGTTTGAAAGTATCGTAACATTTCGTCTTACGGTGAAGAGGTAATTTAAAAACTGGTAATTTATGCGTATGATCTATGTCAAGATTGCAGTGTGATTTTTTGTAAAATGTAGCTAATAATAATTTGATAAAAAGATGGCGAAAGAGTTATAATCTCCAAGTCCAAGGAGTAAATAGTTGGTAACACATTGATTAATGATAAACATTCCAACAGTTTCGACAACTGTTTGTAGGTACAAGTCCAACTAAATTCGTACAAACTAGCAAGCGCAAACAGAGTAAAGTTGCAAACCTATCTATCCCAACTTTCTCGCTTAAATTCCGGGAAAGAAAATTGAATAGAAATCTTTAACTCTCGAAAACGATCGGGCAAAGTACACAGGCAAGGGAGGAATTAAATTTGTCCTCTTCTGTAAGCACTTTCTCGTCTCTTCGTCGCGGAATGGAACCCTTAAATCGAACCCTTACTCGCGCAAGAATACCACGAGATGGAGCACACTTCGTTCCGTTTGTTAAACGAATCAAGCATTCACAAATTTTCAGACTTAATTTCACCGAATAACGACGCCTGCCAATGTCGTTTAAATTCCGTCCCACTGAATCCATTGAATTACAGAAATATGAATCTGAAAACGGATATAACTTCCGACGTTGCATACATTCGGGGAGATACACGTTCCAGAGGAGTTTCCTCATTCGTAATTCAACTCGAGTTTATGCTCCTTGTGTACCAAGTGTTGGCGCCAAGTTACAGGCGTCAGAAATACTCATCCTCCGCTTTTGAATCCTCCGAAAGCCATCCGTTTCCGGCGGAAGTGGGAGCGCGAGACTCGGTCCCCGGTGGTAAGCGACATCATCTCGCCAACATCTAAGAGTGTCAAAAGTTTGCTTCTTGTTTATTCTGCATTTTTTTTTTATCGTATCGTTGAGAGGATTGGCAAGAAACGTGTACAACATATCTTCTCTCTTTTATCCGTACTTTTTTTTTTTTTAATTGTCAAAACAAGACTCGCAAAAGTTAGCCTCTAAGAAACGATCCGTATCCTGATTTATCGTTAAATAAAAATCGACTCGTTCGTTTTGCGTAATCGTCGTAAAAACTGTTTCTCTGAATGCGAAACCATATTTCGTTATCGTGTTCTTCTCTTAATAATCCTGTTGAGTGTGTGTGTGTGTGTGTGTGTGTGTGTATGGTGTACTAGCCTCGAGGCGGGTAGAGCAGAGCAGTTAAGCGTCGTAATATCCTCCTTTTCTCGGTACTTTGCACAAAATTCGACGTCATAACGGCATTTTAGAGTCTGAGATAGCGCGTTAAAGCGGCCTCGGCAAAACAACCGGTGATTAATGGCGATGCGTCAGACTTCAATACACCTCCGGTTTTCCAAACCTGTAAGAGCTCTTTCTCCCACGCACACACAGCTACCATTCACCGTCAGCGTTTCCCCTTTTCCATCGTTGAAAAGAAAAGGCACGAATTTCATTATCATTCACCCCCTCTCTGATCGAAAACATCAAAGGCAAATGGAAGGAATATTTGAGAAAGGGCGATAAATATCAGACACGTTTATATCGATCCGCATGGATGGACTTCGAAAGCTATATCGAGTAATAACAATCTCTTGGCAAAAGTAAAAATTCTTAACCTATTTTTACGCAATGTTGATACATTCGTGGAATATCTTTGGAGATACGTAAAAATATCGATTCAGAATTTAGATTAAATCGATGCAAATCACATTTTCATAATCACCTTGTCGAGGAATCTTTTTATAAATCGATTACTCATTACTGTTTCGATAATTTAATTTTCATTTTCATTTCATTTTAATTTTCATTTGATCACTCCACGCGAAATCTCATGTTGCAAACGTCTAATAATAATCGTGAACGAGAAACGAACGGAATTGGAACGGTCGCAGGCAACGGTTTCTGCGATAGAGAGAGAGAGAGAGAGAGAGAGAGAGAGAGAGAGAGAGAGAGAGAGAGAGAGAGAGA